>NC_069499.1:395688725-395808725 GCF_027579735.1 Bombina bombina | reverse complement strand
CAATGGCGGTTTTAATTCTGTATTAGTAGTGCTCTGCGGGACACACGGTAGTACAGGGTTGATAGTATTACAATTACATGCTCTACTGAAATAGAACTTGGCATTTTTTGACTATTATCACTTTTTAGCGAATGTAAGTTTGACCATTTACTGTGTTACATTTGTATATGGATAGACTTGTATAGTAGACGCCTTATGACACTACTGAATACAGTAATAATATGGATATATTTCTTTGTGCAATGTTTATAAGGTGAAACCTAAAAGGACATGAAACCCAAAATGTTTCTTTCATGATTTAGTTAAAGAATACATTTTAAACAGATTTCCAATTTACTTCTATTATCAATGTTGCTTCATTCTCTTGGCATCCTTTGTTAAAAGAGCCACAAAAAATGCTAGCTGAGCACATTGGTAACCCAATGACAGAAGGCCTATATGTGCAGCTTCCAATCAGCAGCTAGCACCCAGCTTCTGAGCCTACCAAGGTATGCTTTTCAACACAGAAAACCAAGAAAACTAAGTAAATTAGATAACAGAAGCAAATTGGAAATATGTTTAAAGCTCTATACTCTTCTATCTGAATCATGAAGTAAAACATTTGGGTTTCAAGTCCCTTTAATCCTGTATTATTATTTACTTTCACCTAGATTACAAGTTGTGCGTTCGTGTTTTAACACTGAAAAAATGATCATTACAGCGTTAAAACAGCACCGCAGCCATTACAAGTCTTGTAGGTATAGCTGTACCGCAAGCCTTTTAGCCTGTAACGCAACGTCAGTCCCGCACACGTAAAAATGACATTTTTTCATGGGACTTCCATAGCCCTATTAACCCCTAAACCGAGGCCCTCCCACATCGCAAATACTATATTAAAGTTATCAACCCCTAATCTGCTGCTTCCGACATCGCCGCCACTAAAAAAAATTATTAACCCCTATTCCGCCGCTCCCCGACATTGTCACCACTATAATAAAGTTATTAACCCCTAAACCGCCACCCTCCCGCATCACAAACACTATTTAAATATTATTAACCTCTTATCTGCCGTCCGCCCACATCGCCCCAACTATACTAAAGTTATTAACCCCTAATTCCACCGCCACTATAATAAACCTATTAACCCCTAAACCGAAAGCCCCCACAACAAAATATACTAAATAAAACTATTAACCCCTAAAACGAAAGCCCCCCACATCTCAATATACCAATTTAAACTAGTAACCCTTAAACCTAACGCCCCCCTAACTTTATATTACAATTAGATTTTCCCTATCTTAAGTTAAATTAAAACTTACGTGTCAAATTAAAAAAACTAAGTTTAAACTAATATAACTATTAAACTAAAATTAAACTAACTACCAATTAAATAAACTATATTACACATTAAAAAAATCCTAACACTACTATAAAAATTACAAACTATCTAATTATAAAAAATAAAATTGACTAAATTACAAAAAATAGCAAACACTAAATTACGAAAAATAACAAACGAAATGATCAAAAATAAAAAAGAATTACACCTAATCTAATAGTCCTATAAAAATAAAAAGCCCACCCAAAATAAAAAAAACCCTAGCCTACAATAAACTACCAATAGCCCTTAAAAGGGCCTTTTGTAGGGCATTGCCCTAAGTTAAACAGTTCTTATACCTGTAAAAAAATACAACGACCCCCTCAAAAGTAAAATCCACCACACAACCAAACCCCCAAAATAAAAAAAACTAACTCTAACAAAAACCTAGGGCATTTAGCTCTTTTGCATTGCTCGTTTATAAAAGCCCAGACACTAAACTAAAAAAAAAACACCCAAAAAAATCTTAAAAAATCCTAACACTAACCCCCGAAGATCCACTTACAGTTGCTGAAGTCCCGTTTGAGGGATCTTCATCCTGGCGCCTCCATCTTCATCCAGGCGGCTCATCTTCATCCAGGCGGCAGGCGACTCCATCTTCATCCAGTAGGCATCTTTTATGTTCATCCCAGTGGAGTCTCCTATCTTCATCCCGGCGGCTTGGAGTGGATCCATTCTGAAGACATCCGGCGTGTAGCATCCTCTTCATACGGTTGCCGCCGTACACTGAATCTTCAATGCAAGGTACACAATTCAAAATGGTGTCCCTTGCATTCCTATTGACTGATTTGATTTTGGAAATTTAAATCAGCCAATAGGATGAGAGCTACTGAAATTCTATTGGCTGATTTGAATAGCCAATAGAATTTCAGTAGCTCTCATCCTATTGACTGATTTGAACAGCCAATAGGATTTCAGTAGCTCTCGTCCTGTTGGCTGATTTTATTTTCCAAAATCAGCTAATAGGAATGCAAGAGACGCCATTTTGAATTGCGTACCTTGCATTGAAGATTCAGTATACGCCGGCGACCGTATGAAGAAGATGCTCCACGCTGGATGTCTTCAGGATGGATAGAAGATGCTGCCAGGATGAAGATGGAGCCTCCGGGATGAAGATCCTTCAAGCGGGACTTCAGCAACTGTAAGTGGATCTTCGGGGGTTAGTGTTAGGATTTTTAAGGTTTTTAGGGTGTTTTTTTTTTGTTTAAGGTTTGGGCTTTCATAAATGAGCTAAATGCCCTTTTGAAGGGCAATACAAAAGAGCTAAATCCCCATACAAATGCCCTTTTCAGGGCAATGGGTAGCTTAGGTTTTTTAGATAGTTTTTTTTTATTTTGTGGGTTTGGGGGGAGGGGTTTGTAATGTTAGTGGGTCTTTGTATTTTTTTTTCAGGTAAAAGAGCTGTTTAACTTAGGGCAATACCCTACAAAAGGCCCTTTTATTCTAGATTAGGTTTTTTATTTTTGGGTGTTTTGGTATTTTTGGGTGTTTTTTTTTTTAAATAGGAAATTTAAATTTAGAATAGGAATAATTTGTATTATTTTTGATAATTTGTTATTTTGTGTAATGTATTTTTTTCGTTTTGGCGTGGGTTTTTATTTTTAGATTAGGGCTTTGGCATTTCATAAAATAGCTGAATGCCCTTTTAAGGGCAGGAAAAAGAGCTAAATGCCCTTTTAAGGGCAATGACCATACAAATGCCCTTTTCAGGGCAATGGGTGGATTAGTTTTTACTTTATTTTTATTTTGTGGGTTTAAGGGGTGGGGGTTGTATACTGTTAGGGGGTGTTTGTTTTGTAGCAAAAGAGTTGTTAACTTTAGGGCAATACCCTACAAAAGGCCCTTTTAAGGGCCCACAAAAGACCATTTAAAGGGCCCTTGGTAGTTTATTCTAGATTAGATTTTTTATTTTGGGGTGTTTTTTTTTTTTTAGGGTATTAGAATAGGAATGTTAGGTTTTAGTGTAAGGCAGCTTAGGTTTTATTTCACAGGTAAGTTTGTATTTATTTTAACTAGGTAGTTAGTAAATAGTTAATAACTATTTACTAACTAGTTAAAATAAATACAAACTTACCTATGAAATAAAAATAAAACCTAAGCAAGCTACAATATAACTATTAGTTATATTGTAGCTAGCTTAGGTTTTATTTGACATGTAAGTTTGTATTTAGTTTTAAATAGGTATTATTTAATTGTAACTTTAATTTAGCTCTATTTTAATGATGTTAAAGTTAGGGGGTGTTAGGGTTACAGTTAGGGTTAGGTTTAGGGTTAGGTTTAGGGCTAGGCTTAGGGGTTAATAGTATAATTTAGGTTGTTGCGATGTGGGGGGGCTGGTGGTTTAGGGGTTAATAGGTTTATTTAGTGGTAGTGATGTGGGAGGCCAGAGGTTTAGGGGTTAATAACTTTATTTAGTGGCAGTGTTTTAGGGGAGCAGCGGAATAGGGGTTAATAGATTTATTATAGTGTGGGCGATGTTGGGGTGTGAGGGAAGAGGGGTTAATAACTTTAGTATAGTGGCGGCGATATCGGGAGCGGCAGATTAGGGGTTAATAGATGTATTTAGGTGGCGGCGATATTGGGAGCGGCAGATTAGGGGTTAATAACATTATGTAGGTGTCGGTGATGTCGGGGGTGGCAGATTAGAGGTGTTTAGATTTAGGATTAATGTTAGGGTGCTAGGTTTAAACATAACTTTTTTTCCCCATAGACATCAATGGGGCTGCGTTACGGAGCTTTTCACTCAGCGCAATTTTTTTCTGACACTTTCTCCCCATTAATGTTTTTGGAGAAAGCATGCACAAGCACGTCAAACAGCGCTTGAATTGTGTGCGGTATTGAGCTCAATGCAACCATTTCGCATGCACAAACTGTTTCAAAACTTGTAATGGCTGCGCTATAGAGGGTTAAACAACACAACTTTTGTTGTGTTCATTAAATTCCCTATAGCGTGCATAACTCATAATCTACCTAGCTTGTTTTGCCCAAACCATGATACCTCTCCAAACTAATAATATCACTTGAAGCCAGGGGCTTATTTCAGTATTGGCTAACTACAACTGTGCCTAGGGCAGCAGGATGTGAGGGGGAGGCAGATTCTATATTGTATTACAAATCACTGATCATTGTCTGTCTAGTGTATGGTCCCTCTGTGAGATCAAATTGTTGTAGGTGTGGAGTCAGGGAGCAGCAAATTGCCTAGTACCTAGGGTAGCACATAAGCTAAATGCACCACTGCTTAATCATTATCTTTGATTATCTTTAAGAATTGGGCCACATAATTTAATTTACTATTGACTTTTTAAAATGAACCAAATTCCTTTTGCATAAAACATTAGGCAATTAATTATCATTATCAGGTGCCACAACAACTACTCCAATAGGTAAAGATGCTCCTGTTTGGTGCCAGCGCCCAAAGGAAAAGAAGTATCCACAAGGAATAACGTCCTCCTTAATATGGCTTGACCACCATATCACCACGGTGAATGCCCTTCCTACTGTCTCTTGCCAGTGTAAATTAGGTAGGACATATGTCACATGTCAGGTGAATGCCATCCTGTAAATACTGTGTCAAAATGTCAGCTGTTAAATCATTAACTGATAGCTACCATCAGTCTAGCTATCATACTAGATCTAAACTGACCTACTTTTCAGCTGATCTTTGCAGAAAGTTATTGTTGCATGAAGCATTTCCTCCTAGAACTTGAAAAAACAAAAACTTTGAAAAAATGTATTTTCCAAGAACTGCAAACTGTTTTCATGAATTATTTACAGTTATAAAGATCATTAATATGCAACTAACATTAGAGTTGTCTTCTGGAAAAGCTAAAAAAATACATTTGATTTGTAATAGCAGCTTCTGAACATGACAAACTGTATCCACCATTCATTAACCTAATTAGTACGGAAACAAAAATTGTTTGTCTTCCAGATACTTTGTTTTGGAATAGCTTCTGTTGAATGTGCTAGTTTTACATACAACTTTAAGCCTATTGAAAGGAAGCATATTTTTGATGAGATAGTCAATGTAAAAGCATTTATAGGGGCGGATTTATTAATGTGCGAGCGGACATGATACGATGCAGCATATCATGTCAGTCACACATCGATAAATGCTGACAGCATATGCTGTCAGTATTTATCATTGCACAAGCAGTTCTTGTTCTTCTCTCCAATCGGCCGCTAACAGGAGGTGTCAATCCGCCTAATCGTATAGGATCGGGCGGATTGCAGACCGCAGCCTCAGAGCAGGCGGACAAATTATGGAGCAGTGGTCTTTAGACCGCTGCTTCATAACTTTTTTTTCCGGCGAGCCTGAAGGTTTGCACGGAAACAGGGATAATTCGGCCCCATGAACTGAAATAAACACTGAGGTCAAAAATATCAACAGGTTTTCTCAAGAACAATTCAACATAACATCCAGCATAAGTGTCATTAAGGAATCCAAACTAGAATAACAGATAATGAAGGCTATAAATAATACATAAGTTGTAATTTTTAACTTTAATTACTTTGAAATAGATTTGAACGTTGACATTAACAGTACTGCTAAGGGAGAAATAGAAACAGGATATCATAGTGTAACAAGTTACAAACAATGATTCATTTACATATGGATACTAGAATTTACATTCTTCAGAGTTACGATAGCTCAACAACGCAATACAAATCCCCAGGGCATCCAATCCCTTCTTTAGCTATAAAAACTTTATTAAATAGAACAGTTTGCTGTCTTCCAGGGGTTAATGTTAGGCATATTGTTGAGTGTATTGATACATTGTAAGATGGATCTGGGTCTGATCCTGAAGTCATGGTGCATATTGGCACTAATAAAGGAATCAGCGAGAGATGGAGTGTCCTAAAAAATGACTGTAGGGAGTTAGGTATCAAGCTTAAAGGGACACTGAACCCAATTTTTTTTCTTTTGTGATTCAGATAGAGCATGACATTTTAAGCAACTTTCTAATTTACTCCTATTATCAAATTTTCTTCATTCTCTTGGTATCTTTATTTGAAATGCAAGAATGTAAGTTTAGATGCCGGCCCATTTTTGGTGAATAACCTGGGTTGTCCTTGCCGATTGGTGGATAAATTCAACCACCAATAAAAAAAGTGCTGTCCAGAGATCTGAACCAAACAAAAGCTTAGATGCCTTCTTTTTCAAATACAGATAGCAAGAGAATGAAGAAAAAATGATAATAGGAGTAAATTAGAAAGTTGCTTAAAATTGTATGCTCTATCTGAACCACATAAGAACAAATTTGGGTTCAGTGTCCCTTTAAATGAAGGACCTCCAAGCTAATATTTTCAGAGATATTACCAGTGCCATGAGCTAACCCAGTAAAGAAGAAGAAGCTAAGGGCAGTTAAAGGGACATTATACACTAGATTTTTCTTTGCATACATGTTTTGTAAATGCTCAATTTATATAGCCCATACATGTTTTTTTTGTTTTTTTGTATGTATTGTTTTGCTTATTTTTAAAAAAAACATTGCTCTGATTTTCCCCTCCCAACCCAGCCCCAAAGTTTTAAAGTACACTGATGTACCAGCTTGCTCCTGTTTGTGTAAAGAGTCTTTTTATATGCAGAGGCAGGGGGGTGTCTGTTTTTTATTGCTATAGAACCACTTTCAGTAGGTGTTACAGCTAACTTTTTTCAACAGAGCTAAACCGGGAGCTTCTAAGTAAGTTTTTAAACCATTTTATACTGGATTTTTATACCAGTATCTGTGCATATTATTCTTCATAGTTGTGTCTATTACATGCAGTTATATGAAAATTGGTGTATACTGTCCCTTTTATTCCTGGTTGAAAACATGATGTAAAAATGAGGGCTTTGACTTTTAAGAGCACTGAGCTGATTTTTCCCTTGGGTACAATTGGTACAGTAAGGATAGATTGCACCCAAATGACATGATGTGTTGGGGGAGAGGATGGTTGTACACAGAGAATATTTTAAACTAGGCAAAGGGGGGGGGAGGGTCAGTCCAAACATAATAAAACAGACAGATCAGTCAGTGAATATGGTACACCAAGAATATATCAAGTTATGGATGACAGAAGGGTACACTTAAAGGGACATGAAACCCAAATTTTTTCTTTCATCATTCGGACAGATGATGCAATTTTTTTTTTTAAATTCATTTTTATTATATATATTTAAACATATATATGCAATTACATAATTTTCAAGAAAAAGGAAGTGAGAAAAAGAACATCAAAAAATAAGTTTAAACAATTCCTCAGCCTTCCTGACCTATAGTAACCTAAATAATAATTATACTCTATTAAGTCTTATATCTCAGGGTTCCTGTTAAATTATTTTGTTCACTTTTCCATAATATCTCAATTCCATACACCTACTGATGATAATAATAGTACCAACAAAACAAAACAGACAAACAAACAAACAACACAACAACAACAACAAAGAGAAAAAAAAAAGAAAAAAAAAAGGGGGGGTGGAAAGGTTTTGCCTCAGACCCTCCTCCGCTCCCCCCCTCACCTCGCATCTCCGGACCATATGCAATTACCATATCCCTAATAAAACCATCTCTGTATTCTGAAAGGGAAAAATAATATAATCAATCTCTGTTGTAGGGAGGGACTTAATAAATGGTGCCCATTTATCAAAGAATTTTCTGATATCTGTTTCGTTATTGATATTCGTATCACGTTGCTCTATGATACATTGTTTTTTAAGATAATTTTTTACTTCAAGTACCGTGGGTATTTCTTTCGTCTTCCATTTTTTAAATATTAAATATCTGGCTGCTAGGATAGAAACTTTAATTATCTTTTTATTCATTTGTTGTTCTACTAGATTGTCGCAGCAGAATATAACTGAAATTGCCGAGAGTTCAAAAGGGGAAATCTTAAGGGAGGTATTAAACCAATATTCAAGTTTGCGCCAGAATTGTCTAATCAGGGGACATTTAAACATCATGTGTATAATATCTGCGGCATCTAGGGAGCATTTAGGACATTTATAAAAATTAGGGTTTTGGAGTTTATGACCTTTTTCTGGTGTATAATGAAATCTATGCAGCAGTTTAAGATGTGATTCTCTCCATGTTGTTGAGAGAGTGGTCTGTGCCACCATGTGAATGGATTTTTGAATAAATTTACAATTTATATACTCTTGTTCCAGGATTAGTCTCCAGTCTTGAGCCACTTTCTCCAGAGTGCGTTTCCCTTCTTCAGCTCCTAATAAATAGTAACAATATGAAATGGACATACGACCATTTTTAACTAGTGTTAACCAATCCTCTATTTCGCTGAGTTCCCAGTTCCATTCCCCCTCCCTCATTAGTCCAGACACAAAATGCCTCACCTGCAAAAATGCGAAGAACTCCTTATTGGAGAGGTTGAAGTTGTTCTTAATTTCTTCAAATGTTTTGAAGCACTTATTGTCCTTATTGACAAATTGTATTATCGTTTTTAGTCCTACTAATTGCCAGTTTTTAAAAACTGCAGAGTCAATACCAGCTTGAAATAAAGGGTTCCCTCTTAAGGGGAGATATTTGGAGACCTTACAATTGAAGGACAAGAGTTTCCCTATCTTCCACCAAGCCTTTAATGGATTAATAATTGCTTTAATTTTCTTAATTCTAGGTGGCATATCTTTAAACGCACAGTGAAGTAAAGCACAAGGGAGATATGGGTCGCATATGTTCTCTTCTAATGCATTGTTCAAAACATAATTATTGCCTGAAATCCAATCAGCAGCTATACGTGCTAAAAAAGCAAGATTATAAAGCCGCAAATTAGGTAGTGCAAATCCTGTAAATAACTTGGCATGTGTTAATTTATTCAGGGATATCCTGGGTTTCTTTTTCTGCCATATAAAACTTCTAAGCCAGCTATTAAGACTTCGGATGTCCTTGTCAAATAGAATTAATGCTGTATTCTGTAATATGTACAGTAGTTTAGGAAGGAGAACCATCTTGAACAGGGCTATCCGTCCTGATATAGAGAGGGGTAAGTTTTCCCATGATCTAAGTTTGTCTTTAAATGCTGTTAATATTGGGGGGATATTAAGATTGTATAGGTCATGTGGATTCGTGGGTATTACTATACCTAAGTACTTAAATGAGTCTTTGACTGTTTTGAAAGGACTATTCAGAAATGAGTCTTTATTCTTTCGAAGCCAGTAAATCTCAGATTTAGAGACATTTGTTTTATATCCAGAAAATAAACCATATTGGTTAATAATTTGTAAGAGCATGGGAATATTATCCTGAGAATTTGACAAATAGACAAGGATGTCATCTGCATATAGTGCCAGTTTCATCTCCTGTCTGCCAATCATAATACCTTCCAGTTGTGATCTGATCCTTATGGCCAATGGCTCGATAGCTAGGTTAAAAAGGAGGGGAGAGAGGGGGCATCCCTGCCTAGTTCCTCTATTGAGCACAATTTGAGAAGAAACAATGTTATTGACAATTATGCTAGTGGATGGAAGACTGTATAAATTTTGTATAAATTTAAGGAAGTTACCTTTAAACCCAAACTGATCCAGCGAGGTAAAAAGATGATCATGTTGTATTGAATCAAACGCTTTTTCTGCGTCGATTGCCACAATAGCTAGATCTGGGATGTAATCCCCTTCCTCTCTCTCCCTCCCTTCAGTATTGTAAAAATATTCAGAAACCAGTAAAACTTCTCTAATTTTAGCTGAAGAATTTCGTGAATTCAAAAATCCTGCTTGATCTTTATGTATAATATCAGATAAGATCCCCTGCAATCTTTTGGCCAAGATAGACATAAAGATCTTATAGTCTACATTTAATAAGGCAATCGGTCTATATGACTCCCTATATACTGGATCTTTTCCACCTTAAAGAATAAGAGTAGTGAAAGATGCTGAGAAGGCTTTCGGTACCAATTCTCCTTTAATATACATAGCATTATATGCCTGATTAAGATGGGGAGCAATCTCCGATGTCAAAATCTTATAGAACTCACTTGGTAAGCCATCCGGCCCTGAGGCCTTATTTGTAGCTAGTTCGAAAATCACTTTCTCTACTTCCTCGACCCTGATCGGGGCATTAAGAGTTTATAATACTTCTGCGGAAAGCTTAGGGCAAATTATTATTCTCCAAAAATCCTCTGCTTGTATTGAGTCAGATTTTCTTAGTGAGTATATCTCTTGGTAATATCTAGCCATTTCTTCATGTATATCTGAGCTCTTTGTAAGGAGTTTCCCATCTACAAGAAGTTTTTCAATAAGTGGTGACTTTCTATCATTCCTGACCAAGTTTGCAAGTAATTTTCCAGATTTATTTCCATATCTATACAGTTTGGATTGTAGTTTCAAATCAGACTGGGTTTCTCTGTATATTGCAAATGTATCTTTCTCATTTTTTGCCCGAATATAGCTTGCCCAGTTAGCTGGATTTTTTGTCAGAAGTAAGCGATTATATGAATTGATCAAGGCATTATTTAATTCTTTTTCTCTAGCTCTTAGCTTTTTGCTGATCATTGCACTATATGAGATAATTTCACCTCTAATGACTGCTTTAGCCGCTTCCCAGAGAATTAATGGGCGTTCCCAATATTCCCTGTTACATTGAATATATTCCTCAAATTTGATCCTCAAGTGAGCTTTAAATTTCATATCTGTTGCCAAGAAGGAGGGGAAATGAAACCGTACAGAGCCCGGCTGGGAAACTGCAAATTGAAAATTTAGAGAAATTGGTCCGTGGTCCGAAAGAAAAATCGGTAATATCTTTGCGTTTACTTTAGCTGTGCATAGCCTTTCATCAATCAAAAAAAGGTCGATTCTTGACATAGTCTTGTGTGCTTTGGATAGACAAGTATATTCCTGGACATCAGGATTCTGAATCCTCCATATGTCTCTGAAATTTAAATTTTGTTTAATTTTCGTCAATAATTTAGATTCTAAGTTATCTTTTTTGTTCTTCTTATGATCCCTGTTTTCCCTCATTCTGTCCAAAGGGCAATGAGGGGCCATGTTAAAGTCCCCTCCAAGGATTAAATATCCTTCCTTGAAGGAAAGGATTTTGGCCTGTAACCGATTCCAGAATTCTGGATTTATAATATTAGGTGCGTATATATTACAAAGTGAGAAAATAACCTTTTCAATTTTCATTTTTAACAGTAAATATCTCCCTTCTGGATCAGTCAAGACTTGTAAAACTTCTGCCTTTAGCCTTTTCCCCATCAGTATGGCCACCCCCCTCTTCCTACCAGAGCCGGGTGAGGCATATACTTCCTTAACCCATCCCTTTTTAAGCTTCAGGACTTCCACCTGGGTTAGGTGGGTCTCCTGTAAGAGAACAATATCAGAATCAAGTCGCCTTGCATGGGTTGAGATTGCTTTTCTTTTGATGGGAGTGGAAATTCCCCCTACATTCCAGGAGATTAATTTCAGATTTGTAACTAAGCCACACATTTATCTAAGGAGGGGGGGAGAAAAGAGAGGGAGAGAGAGAGAGGAAGAAGGAAGGAAAGAAAAAGGAGAGAGAAGGAGAAAAAAAAAAAAAAAAAAAAAAAAGGGGGAAAAAGGGAATTGAACAGATAAATACTGTCCATTCATTGAACTCTAACTTTTAACGTTATAACCTTATCAAAAAGAAATTCTTATTTTTCCTGCGTATTTAGTTGTTGCAATAATTTTTCTGCCTCTTGTGAGTTATCAAAGAAGTGAGCCTCTCCTTTCACAAGGATTTTTAATTTAGAAGGATAAATTATTAAGGCTTGAAAGCCTTGCTGAATAAATTTTGAACAAATTGGGGCTAGATTTCTTCTTTTAATGGATGTTTCCATTGAGTAATCTTGAAATAGCAGGATTTTTTTTTCTTTAAAAATAATTGGCTGATTTTTGCGAAAGTGTTGGAGTAGTGTAACCTTGTCTTGAAAATTAAGCAGTTTCGCTATTATAGGTCTCGGTCTATTATCTCCCTGTCTATTTGTTGTTTGTCTCCCTAGTCTGTGTATTCTCTCGACTACTATCAATTGATAATTGGGAGGAATCTTAAGAAGCTGAGTTAAAATCTCAGGAATAAATGTGTTTAAGTCTTCTAGCGGCCCCCCCTCAGGGACCCCTATAATGCGGATATTATTACGCCTGGCGCGGTTTTCCAAGTCCTCCATTTTGTTTTGCATTTTAGCTATAATTACATTATTAGCTTCAAGATTGGACCCCTGTGCTGAGATAAGATCCTCCAGATCAGATATTCTCTGTTCGGCCTCATCTAGTCTGTTGGAAAATAATTTTATCTCGTGTCTAAGTAGATTAATATCTTGCTTAATCTCAGATCTTAGTACATCAAATTTTGGGGTTAGTGCCTCAGATATACTAGCCACTAGGGCCTGTACATTAGTTAATTCGTTTATGGGCAAGATAGGGGCTGCAGGTGCAGTTATTTCTGCGGAAACTTCAGCAGCGGCCTTTGTCCTCTTATCTCTATGTTTAGATGTCATGACTGGTGAAGGAGTCCGGGAATGGGAGTGAAGGAATTTATCCATGTGCTAAAAAAAATTGTGAGTGTATCACTACTAATTTATTTATCCCGTGTACTGTGGTTTATAGCTGGATCAATGAAAATGTGGAAAGGAAGAATTAAGAACCAGTGTCTCAATAACCATAAAAGTGCAAGTGCTATAGCCCTGGGGTAGAAAAAGAAAACGTTAGCCCAGGGTAAAATCGTGATTCAATTCATCAAAGAAAAAAAAAAGGGGGGGAAGGAAAGGTTAGAGATAGAGTGAAACTCTTGTTTTTTTGCTTAAGGAAAAAAAGGATCCTTAAGAAGAGTGTATGGGGGTCACTTGGCCAGCCATGACATTTGTCTATAGAAGGATAGAAGATTAATAGAGGCAGTCACAACAATATTTTAAAGTCCGCCAACCAATAAATTCGATACAAAATGTTGTAATAAAATATATGATTACACTGACCAGACAGAAATGGATTTACCCAATCACGCTAAAGTTAAAGGAACCCTGAGTTTTGCTCTTCTCCGCACCTATCTATCAGTTTTAGAAAATTATACCTTTTGGTTTGGAGAAGAGGCTAAAACCTTCCAGGAGTTCAGAATTTAATTGTATAGGTTTCCCTTTAATTCAGGGTTTGCCTTTAAGACTTCTGATATCTTCCATTTTAACAAATCCGTTCAGTAAAGCAAGGGTCATTTCCCCTGTTATGAATTCTGATCTGGTGAGACCTAAATAATATATTAAGCCTTTAACTTAGCTCATTACCTTTACATACTTGTATGAGTGTAAATCTTTAAGCAGACAATGGGAATACCACAAAACTGTAATTTAACAGGGAAAAAGAAATCCCTATCATATAGGATTTTCAAAGCAGACAAGTATAAAAATTAGATACACTGAAACCTTAAGCTACTGCAAATAGACAAGCGTTTTAGACAAAAACAGTCTTATACTTTACGGGCCCTGCTCTCAAGAGCCCAATTCTATTTATTGAGCTATCTATTTGTACCTTGAATAAGTAAACCTTTAAATAGAGAGTATTCTAGCTTGCAAAAAACATTTCTATAAAACCAGATGTAATAACCCTCATATTTCTTGTTAAGCAATCTAGCATATAAACCATATATAACTAACTTAGCTTCCTTAATTTGCCTCTGCTTTTTATTTTAACTGAGGTATCAAAATTCACTTATATAATATTAAATGAGTTTTGTATCAACATTCAGCTCATAGAACACGAAAAAAAACAAACGCAATACAGCATATACAATAAAGAAAAGCCAGTTTTGTGCTTGTGCTCGCTACAATTGTGTCCATTCTCAATTAGTAAGTGCCACTTTGTATCTTTTTCTCCACACTCTGCGTTTCCAGAGAATGTCCAATATAAGAGATGGAGATGCTGGTAAAAGTTTCAAACAGAATTTTAGACTTTCTTCCCCTAGGTCTTTCCAAGGTGTAGAATAAGTGTAAAATTAGCAAGGTGTCAGCAATTTTCCAACTAGGTAAGGACAAAAAAAAAAATGTATTCTTTAAGTGGTTTTAGAGGCCCACTTCCAGGACAGTCTCCAAGCCAGTTAGCCCCAGTCTATTAGCTTTGCATTTCTTCGCTACGTGTCCCTTTAGAGAGTTATTGATGTGCCAAAAGAGTTTGTAAGAAAAGCAGTGCTTTGCAACTTAACTTACCCCCTCCTATGTCGTCTGACTGCCCGCCGAATTCTTCTCCGGCGTCCAGGGTCTGATGCAGCAATTCACTCCCTGAGGTGGCCACCCGTACCTCCTGCTTCCAGATCCGATAGAGGACTCAATCTTCGTCTCCCCTCACGCAGCACCGGTGGGAGGGGAGAGAAGGAAACAGTATGCAGGAGCGCGAGAAGCGAAATCCCTCCGCCAGCTCCAACACTGAGCAAATCCAGTCCACCTCCCACGCAGCACCGGTGGGGGAGGGACGAGGCGGGCGCACGTCGGCAGGGTAAGTCTTACTATAGGTAAGAGTGCTGGGAGGCTCACCTTACAGGGTTGAAGAAATACTATGTTCTTTAGGCTTAGAATTTAGCCGCTCTGAGGCGGCGGGCAGTGACAGCAAGGAGAAAGGGGATACTTAGTTTGGCAGTCGGGCACTTGCTAGAGAACAGAGATAAATAACTAAGAGAGTTAGATGACTTGAGGCAGGAATACCGCTTGTTAGCAGCGCACCTGTATACCCAGGTAGAAGATTTTGGACCGCAAAAAGTGAGTTCGGGTAGCGGTGTTTGGCATATACCAGAGGGATGACAGTCCCCTGGACCGGGTTCCAGCTTGATCTTTGCTAATTGCCCTGAAAGAAGCAGCCTCAAGACTTGAGGCAGGGCGCGAAAGTTTCACCGCCAGCAGCTGTTGGGCTGGAGCAGTGAGCTCAGGTTAGCTTGCCTTGCTCCTCCTCCACCGGAACCTCTACAGCATATCCAGATGATGCAATTTTAAACAACTTTCCAATGCACTGCTATTATTTAATTTGCTTCCTTCTATTGTTCTCCTTTGCTGAAATATTTATCTAGGCAAGCTCAGGAGCAACAAAGAACCTAGATTTTCACTGCTGATTGGTGGATGCATATATATATATATATACAGATTGTCATTGGCTCACCCATGTGTTTAGTTAGAAACCAGTAGTGCACTGCTGCTCATTCAACAAATGATACAAAGAGAATTAAATAAATTAGATAATAGAAGTAAATTCGAAAGTTGTATTCTCTATCTAAATCATGAAAGAAAATGTTTGGGTTTCATGTCCCTTTAAGGAAATGTTAAAAAAGAATGTAAGGAAGAAAGCGCACCAAGTAGCATCAGAAAGCACATAAATTAAATGTATGGCAGCAAATGCAAGAAGCATGATGGGTAAAATACGGGAGCTGGAGCTCTTAGTTACAGAAGAGGATTGTGATATTATCAGTATAACTGAAACGTGGTGGGATGATTCACATGACTGGGCAGCTCACTTAGTGGGTTATAACTTATTTAGGAGGGACATGAGTAATAAAAGGGGCAATCAGTCCGATTACAAGGGGAAAGCCACGAAGGAGAGGAGAACCTGGTACAAACTGCAAGGATGTTATTGGACTCTGTTATTATATTCTGGGACTGCTGATACGGCACCTTATTTTATATCCCCAACTGGGCGGAGTTCCTATACTCACTATTGGTTGTATTCCTTGTACCCAGTTTTTATGTTAAAACGATTTATATCTAAAGAAGTGATCCGGTTGCCCTGGGGATTTGTATTGCACTGTTTAGAAGAATGTAAGCACTAGTATCCATATGTAAAGGAATCATACTTTGTAACTTGTTACACTAGGTATTCTGTTTCTAATTCTTCTTTTGCGGAACATCAGTCAGCTGTGGAGAATAAATAAAGGATCATTGGTTGAACTGTTAAACTATATTATGGTTTGTTTATAAATGCATCTAGTGCATTGTGTGTATATATTCCTCACACTATTTTTTGTTATTTTAATGTTATTTTGTTTTAGAGTTTTTATACACATGATGGCACATAGTGTTTGTTTTATTGTATAAGTACTTATAAGGGACACAAACATTCAAACATTTAATAGTAATATTAAACAATATGAACATAATATCACATAAAAGTCATAAAAAATAATCAATGACTTTAATATTTCAGGTTGCAGTAATTTATAGGAACATTTTACCTAAATAAATTGAGTCAATATATTTAGAACTTCTAAATCAGTGCTTTCCAAACTGTGTCGGGACACAGGTGTGTCCCTGCTTCAGCACAATTTTTTTTAAATTTATTTATTTTTTTGGTTTCTGACGTTTGCCTGCCTGCTACGCATATCACATGGTTGACACATGATTGATACCTTGTGGGTCACAGATCATCTTAACTAATTGGCGCAGCTCAGTGGGAACTGAAACTATTCCCATTGGCGGCTTTGGCGGCACATTGGCTCCTGACTGCACGTGTAGTCTGCTTAATTGGCTTGTGACTGCATGTGTAGTCATTGAGTGGGACAGCAGTGTGTTTGCAGCGCAGGCAGTAGTCAATCGGACTCACCCAGCTCTGAGGGCGGCAGCTTAAACGCTGAGCTGAAGTCAGAAGTCAGTGGGGTTTTTCGCAACTAGCTCCCAGTAGTGCATTGCTGCTCCTGCTCTTGATATAAGGATAGGAAGTGGAAGCTTAAAAATGCTTGATGATGAAATGCGAGTGTCTTTATCTAATATTCCACTAAATATTCAGAAATTGTGTTCATCCCATCAACCTCATACATCCCATTAAAATAGTAAGTAGCTATTGGTGGTATTAAACTTTTATTTTAATTCTTGCACATACTTACTGTTACTTGCAAATTTCATTATTATATAATTTATGTATGTGTCCGTATCTCTTAAAGCAAGTTAGTTTAACCTCCTTTAATTACTGTGTCGCGAAATGATGTAGGTCTAAAAAGTGTGTCACCAACATGAAAAGTTTGGAAAGCTCTGTTCTAAATCATTGTTGAAGGAAAAATGAAACGACTTGATAGATATATGGATATATATATATATATATATATATATATATATATATATATATATTCCTGAACAAACGGATGCACTCTCAGGTCTTTTAGTGAAGAAAATAAACAATCTTTAATGGAACGTTTTCAGGGACTTCCTCCCCATCATCAGCATATATATATATATATATATATATATATGTATTCTTAGCCAATAGGTGCCCGGATACCCCAGGATAGTGGCCCCTGCTCGCCAGAAGGCATACAGTCAGCTTGAGAAGGTAGCCCCTGCTCATCACTAAGCTCCCAGGCACCCCGGAAAAGTGGCCTCTGCTTTTCAAAAGGAACCAAGACACCTGAGAAAGTGGCCCCTGTTTACCAAAAAGCACACAAGAATCCTGGGAAGGTAGCCCCTGCTTACCCAGGCACCTCAAAAATGTGGACTCTGCTCGACAATAGGAAACCAGGCCCCTGCTAGTCATAG
The DNA here is from genome assembly GCF_027579735.1 of Bombina bombina. Taxonomy (NCBI): domain Eukaryota; kingdom Metazoa; phylum Chordata; class Amphibia; order Anura; family Bombinatoridae; genus Bombina; species Bombina bombina. The sequence goes on along the minus strand of NC_069499.1, from coordinate 395,790,925 downwards.
GTGCACAGGCACCCTGAAATTGTATCCCCTACTCAATAATAGGCTCCCAGGCATTCACAGAAAGTGGCACTTGCTCAGCAAAACACACCAAAGCACCCTGAAAAAGTAGCACCTGCTTGCAAATTGCCTCCCAGGCTACTCAGAAAAGTGGCCTCTTGGCAATCAGGGGTCACTTTACTTGGGTGCCTGGGCACCTATAGGCAAGCAGGAGCCACTTTCCCAGGTTACCTGAGAGCCTATTGGCTGACAATCATGGACTACTTTCCTGGGGTGCATGCCCAAGCGCTGTTAAGCAGGGGCCACTTTCCTTAAGGATAACTAGGTAGCTATTGGTAAGCAGGGGACATTTTCCTGGGTTGCCTAGGTGCTTATTGAAAAGCAGGGGACACTTCCCAGGTTGCCTGGTCACATATTAGCAAGCAGGGCCCTCTTTCCTGTGGTGCCTGGACACCTATTAGCAATCAGGGACCACTTTCCTAGGGTACCTGGGTGCGTATTGGTGAACAAGTGCCACTTTCCTGGAGTGTCTGGGTATCTATTTGTGAGCCGGGGCCACTGTCACCATCTATTAGTGAGCAGGGACCAGTTTCCAGGAGTACCTGAGTATCTATTGGTGAGCAGGGGCCACTTTCCCAGAGAGTCTAGAAGTGTATTGCTGAGAAAGGGCCCTCTTACCTATTAGTGATCAGATACCACTTTCCTGGGGTATCTTGGTGCATATTGTTGAACAGTGCCACTCTTCTGGGGTGTCTGGGTAACTATTGGTGAGCAGGGGCAACTGTCACCACCTATTAGTGAACAGGGCCAACTTTTTTTGAGTACCTGAGAATCTATTGATGAGTAGGGACCACTTTCCCAGAGCACCTAGACGTCTATTGATGAGCAAGGGCCACTTTCCTTAAGAGTTTCTTGGTGGCTATTGATGAGCAAGGGATCCTTCTCCTGGGTGCCAAGGCACCTATTAGCATACAGGGGCCATTTTACCGGGGTGCCTGTGCATATATTGTAGAATAGGGGACACTTTCTTTGAAGGTTCCTAGGTGGCTATTGGCAAGCAGGGGCTACGATCCTTAAAGGTTCCTAGATGGCTATTAGTAAGCAGGGGCCACTCTCCTGGGTTTCCAAGGCAACTATTGATGCATATTGGTGAGCAGGGGCAAATTTTCTTGAGGGTTCCTAGGTTGATAGCTACTGGTGAGCACAGCTACTTTCAAGGAATTCCTGGGCGGCTATTAGTGAGCAAGTAACCACTTTTTCAGGTTATATATAACTCAATCCATAAAGGGATAGCAAACAAAGGGATAAAAAACAAACAAGCATTTTAATTGCTTTAGTAGTAAGGTCCTGATACACCATTACAGGTATTTAAGGAATGCAGAAAAGCAAAATAATATTCAGTTGTCTAAAACTAAAAATTTAAAAATAAATTGCAAACAATATCCAGAATGCCCCTAAAAGAATGTTTAGATATGTAAATGTCTTTTCATGTAAGTCTCAATCTTAGCACAGGACAGGTGTGAGACTGATGTGGCTTAAAGGGTCACAAAACTTTTAACTGGGAGACAAAAAACATAAAGGACCTAGAACAAGTTTTACAAAGACAATGTGAACAATAAATGTAAATTAAAAGCAACACTACAACCTTTCCATACAATTTTTTCTTTTCATTCATGTTTTCAAATCCCTCATGCTAAAGTATCAACATTCCTCACTTTCTCACACGCCTATTCCATAACAAGGATGTAGTGCATTGCTGCTTCTTCAACAAAGGATACCAAGAGAATGAAGCAAATAAGATAATAGAAGTAAATTGGAAAGTTCAAAATTGTATCATCTAAATTATGAAAGAAAAAATAATGGGTTTCATGTCCCTTTAATAGTTCTCAACTCAGAGAAATGCATGAACTGGAGAAGCAGCAGCAGAAAGCAGAATAAATAAACTAATCTCAGCTCCTTCCCAGGCAATTCTCATCTGAACAAACAATTTGTATGGCTAAACTCAGATGTATGTTTCAGCGTATATGGGCCTCATAAGTGGAGGCACAGCTATACCCTTATAGGCACAGTGAGCAAGGGGTCAATGTCTGGTTGTCCCCATTACTCTTAGGGAGACTAAAAACACAAAAGAGAGGAGCTCAACTGTGAACGGATGGTGCTCAATAGCCCACCCTATGGGATGGTCCCCATTCAGGGTGCAGCCTCTTTCTGCCCAATCTGTGCTTTTCACAGTAGAGAACTTTGCTAAAGCATATTAGTGTGACCCCATCCACAAGGAAAATCTAGCACCGAAATACCAGGCCATTTAAATCTGAACAAAGGATTTATACGGCTAACATCAAATGTACGTTTTGGTAGTTTCCCTAAGGGTGATGGGGGAAACCAGACATGGACCTGTTACTCAGTGTGCCTAGAGGGATATGGCTGCTTCTCACTGACCAGACCCACACTAGGCTGAAACGAACATCTGGGGTTTTGTTGTTTCTTTCGTTCAGAGAGGGATTGCCTGGTATCTCAGGGCTGGACTGTAATGTTTAGTCAGAACCAGACCAATATACTACAGGAAAGTTTTTCTCTGTGAAATACACGTTGAGAAAAAGGAGTCTGCTCCTAGGTTGGTAACTATCTATAGAACAAGCTATTGTGCTATTGTTCATTTCCAGGTTCAGCACCTCTCTTTAGTATATGTAAAACAAATTATCAAATTATTATATATATATATATATATATATATATATATATATATATATATATATATATATGTATATATATGCACAGTGTGTGTATGTATGTGTGTGTGTGTGTGTGTGTGTATATATATATATATATATATATATATATACTGTATATATATATATATATATATATATATATATATATTTACACAATAAGTCCCAAGGAATTGCACTCTCTGTTTACAATCTTTTTTAATGGTTAACGTTTTCGGGGGCTCCCCCGTCCTCAGACCAAATAATATAAAAACAAAATTTCTTACCACCCTAAATAGTGCTCCCACCACTATCTTATCCTCCGTGGACTGCCGTTAGCGTCTCCCTGGTGCAACTGTGCATTTAGGGGTTCTTTGGAGAAGCTCTGTCTCTCCATTTTTTTAATCAGCTTACCAATGTTGTAAAAATTCTTCCCTACTAATTTACTTAGATATTTTAGCCAGCAGTTAGCTTAAAATTGTAAAGATAATTTAATAACAGCCCACGGATTGTAAGGGCTTAGTCAATATTGATTTTTCTTCTGCTGGCTCTGATACTTTAATTCTATCTACTAAGATTTATATAACCAATATGGGAGGTTTATAATTCGGAATAATATAAGTTATAGGGAAACGTATCTATTAGTACCCCATAGACAAAATTAATTAGTTGTCAGGGTAATACAAGAAAATCCTTTTCAATTCAGGAGGATGAAATAACCCTCCTAGCAATATGGGTGTGATGGGGGGTGCTCACTGTCCTAATATATAAGTCAAAAAAAGGGAGAAGAGAAAGTGGATAGTTATAGACCATTCAAATCGTACTAATTAGTGCATGATTAAGGTAGGAAAAGCCACCAAAGAGGGGATATATGACATGAATAAAATGTGTGGACTAACCGTGTAGGTGTAAATAAAACTTAAATTAAAAGTAAACACATAAAGGTGAGTACCAGTAATACAGAGTTTCCAAATTAGGGATCAAATAGAGGCAATGGCAATCCTTCAGGACAGTACAAACCAAAAAAAGAGCTCACGGACTGCACATGTATTTAACTACAATAGAGGATTGACCTCATACCAATAACTTCTAAAAAGTGCAGTACTGGAGCGGTAAGTACCGTTCTGAGACTGGAAAGCCAGGAGCCACAACACAATACATCAATTTAAGATAACTACCAAGGTTATCTTGAAATTACTATTCTGAGCACTATAATGAGCAATATAATATAATATCTTTCCTTTTGGATTCAATGGAGTTGATTAAACAACTGCAATCCCGGTCTGATGTTAATGCTGATGATATTCTGGTCACACTTGATGTAACCAGTCTCTATACTATTATTCCTCATGAGGAAGGCATGACTGCAGTATTTCATCATTTGTTAAACTATCCATATATTGGACCACCCATCAATGTAATTATGCAGTTGCTTGAGTACTGTCTCAAATATAATTATTTCAAGTTCAAGAAGGACTTTTATTTACAAACATCCGGCAGAGTGATGCAGTCAAATGTGGCCCCATCCTATGCCAATCTCTTCATGGCATGCTTTGAGAAGGAGGCAACGGAACTCTTTCGTGACCCGAGTAACCTTCTTTAAATGCTACATAGACGATCTGTTTGTGATATGGTGTGGCAACAACACTGAATTGGTGGAATGGTTTGAGAACCTAAATAGGGTAAATTCTCAGGTCCAGTTCAAGTTGAATTTCCATAATCAACAGATTGATTTCCTGGATATACGTATCTACAAAGGGATTGAAGGCTTCTGCACAACATTATTTCAGAAGGAGACTGACAGCAACTCATTGTTCAAAGTATCTAGCTGTCATTCACCAAGCTTAAAACGTGCTTTTCACAATTTAAAAGTGTGGTCCGTAATAATACGGATGAAGCTAAAAAGAAAGAACAACTTTCATTAATGTAGTTGAAATTCAGGGAAAGAGGTTATAGAGATAATCAACTCCAACAGGCTCGAGAAAGAATGGATGGTCTAACACAAGAGTAAGCCCTACGGAAATCAACAAAAGAGGAGGAAGCAAAGAGGGTGATCTTAATGACTACCTTCACTCCTGAAAGGCTGGGTTTTTCAAGAATACTAAAAGAAAATTGGGACATTATCTCTGCGAATAAATCCCTACCACTCACGCAGATGGAGCCTCCTATAGTGGGATTTAGGAGAGGATGATCTCTAAAGGATCTATTGTTAAGAACCGAATTCAGGGAAAGCTATACTCAAAGAGCTTGGTTAAGTACCTCCAAAAAAGGTTGCTTCCTTATAGTGGATGCACACTTTGTGGAGGGCTAACCCAGAGCACACATTTTATGCACCCTTGGACCAACAAAAAGTTTTTCATTAAGCATAGGGTCACGTGCACAACTAAGTTCATTGTATATCTTTTGCATTGCCCATGTGGAAGTTTCTACGTGGGCTAGACCCAGGATGACCTGAGGACCCGAATGGCAAACCACCACTCAGCAATACGAGCAGCTATCAAAAATGGTGGGTCAGATCATCCTGTGGCCAGGCATTTTCTGGAATTTAAACATGCCATTTCGGACCGTTTCAGTCATTATAGACCACATTCCTGCGAGGCCTAGGGGTGGAGATAGAGCTAGGAGCCTTTTACAAAGAGAATCCCGTTGGATTTTTGACCTAGACACCCTAACTCCGAAGGGTTTAAATTTACATCTGGATTTCCAGTGTTTCTTGTAATGGGCTCCCTGCATACCTCTGTAAAAAGTGTAGTTAGGCTATACATATTAGTATGCATAAACCAGCATAGTATAGATAATTGGTCTCACAGTAGTTTCCTGTAGTAGGCTCATAGTTTATCCCTCATTGATGTATCTTAGTAATGAGGTAGTGTATAGCATTTATTTATAATAGTATATTCAGTTTGCACAAATATACCATGATAAATCCCAATATAGGCGCAGGAACAAACTAAATGTAATTAAATGCAATCTATTGATCTATTAAGGTTTCTTGTAATAGGCTTGTGGCATTTCCCTTTAAATATATAATCAACTACTTCTCGTTGCATATTAGTTGTAGTAAGGCAAGCAGGTCATATATCCATGAATAGTGTAGAAATCAGTTAGTCAGAGATAACTTGCCCTTTGTGATAATTATTTTATTTAACAATATGTAACATATTGCTTGTTTCTGTGAGGTTGAATATATTTTTTACTGTTAGTTAGCATCCGTATAATTAGAGAGGCTGTGTGTTTATATGATGTATTGCATCCTTTGCATAATTGCCTGTGAATTTAGCGTGCACTGCTTAATAGTGTCTGGTAGAGAATAACAGATATTGCTGAAACTCTTTAGACTGTTCTACCTTGGTGAGATAGTAACCGGGTTAGGAATAGATATTCATTGTTAACGCTATACATGCGGGTGTCTGTGGTTGTATCTCACGGTGTTTAACTTGTGTTGATTTTTAGGAAATTTGTCCTAGTGGGGTTGCCGTAATGTCTCCGGCGCATGCGCAGTTGCGCCAGGAAGCCGCTGACGGCAGTCCACGGAGGATACAATGGTGGTGGGAGCACTATTTAGGGTGGTAAGTAATTTTGTTTTAATATTATTTGGTCTGAGGACGGGGGAGACCCCGAAAATGTTAACCATTAAAAAAGCTTGTAAATGGAGAGTGCAATTCCTTGGGACTTATTGTGAATATTTTGTGTTGAATGGCTCCCCAGTAGATGTATGGATTATGAAAGTGAGTACAGGTAGCCCTCAGTTTACGCCAGGGTTAGGTTCCAGAAGGAATGGTTGTAAATTGAAACCGTTGTAAATTGAAACCCAGTTTATAATGGAAGTCAATGGGAAGTGAGGGAGATAGGTTCCAGGCCCCTCTCAAAATGGTCATAAGTAACACCTAATACATTATTTTTAAAGCTTTGAAATGAAGACTTTAAATGCTAAACAGCATTATAAACCTAATAAAATAATCACACAACACAGAATATATAATTAAACTAAGTTAAATGAACAAAAACATTTGCTAAACAGTATTATAAACCTAATAAAATGATCACACAGCACAGACTTCACTTGCATTTTTCTGCAAACAGTTCTTTCTATGCATTCCAATCTGGACTGATTTATAGACAGGAAGATCTTGTTCCTTTGAAATCTGCTCGATATCTCAGATCTGGTTAAACAGATTAATTTCAGCTTGCTTGGCTTTTCTGCAACACAAGCGGACAGTTCCACCTATTGGCTATTTTAATAAATGCACTGCTTCTCAATGCTTTTCAATAGCAGTCACATGACTGGAAAAAAAGGTTGTTATTCTGAAACGGTGTAAATTGAACCGTTGTAAAACGAGGGTCACCTGTACTGGATCCCACAATGGAGATTATATATATATACTGCTGGTAAATGTCTGTCTTTTGTATTAGTTTTACTGTGACACATATGGTCTGCATTTTTAATCACACCTGGTGCTTGTTACATACATGGGGGAGGCTAATGATGGTATAAACTCTGTAACTTATTCCCAATGAAGTTACAATCAGAATTATTTCCTGCTCTTGTGAATTACACATCAGCAGAAAAAGAAACAATCTGTGAATCCCAACTGCAAAAGTGCAAATAAAAGAGCAATATCAACAGCGGAAATAAACGTAGCCCTGCTTTCAGTCACCTTTCAGCTAGAAGTCAAAACTATTAGAAAAAAAGAAATGTTTACATTAGAGTGTATTATTTGATCACTATTAAAAAGGAAATGCATTAGCACAAGACTAAATATATGTAGAAAATTGTTTGAAATATAGAGCTTTGCCAAAATCCAAATGAGAAACAGTATACACCTACATATGTATAAATAGATAGAACCTGTCATAAAGTAACTCCCTCTGGACACACACAAATCAAAATAATCATCTGCTTTGCGTCCTCCTAAAGTGTTACAATTTAGGAATATTTTATAAAGTAGGAATACAACACAGTCAAATGTACTAGACAACTTAAGACCGCTGCTTCTTAACTGTTGTTTCCGGGAAGCCTTAAAGGGACATTAAACCCACATTTTTTTCTTTCATGATTCAGATAGTCTATAGAGAATACCATTTTAAACAACTTTCTAATTTACTTCTATTATTTAATTTGCTTTATTCTCTTGATATTCTTTCCTGAAAAGCATATCTAGATAGGCTCAGTAGCTTCTGATTGGTGGCTGCACATAGATGCCTCATGTGATTGGCTCACCCATGTGCATTGCTATTTCTTTAACAAAGGATATCTAAAGAATGAAGCAAATTAGATAATAGAAGTAAAATGGAATGTAGTTTAAAATTGTATTCTCTACCTGAATCATGAAAGAAAATGTTTGGGTTTAATGTCCCTTTAAGGCTCGCAAGGAAACAGGGGCATCAGGGGCCATTCGGCCCTTGATAAATTTGGCCCTATGTCTCTAAGAAGGATGGTAAACACCATGGCATTTTAATATAAAAATGTTTATATCAAATAAAGCAACATTGCTCTATACTTTTATTATGGGCTAGATTACAAGTGGAACGCTAATTTATCACGTGCCCGCAAACTGGTAAATTTGCCATTACAAGTGGCTAGGTATTGCGCGGTAGCAATTAGCGCTCAGAAAATTAACCAGAGATCTGAATTTTCTAAAAGGTCCCTAAATGCCACCAAAATAAAGGGTCTTTTAGTTTTTTATACAAAACTATTGTACTAGGCAGTATTTTGGGGTTAAAGTTTGTGGGCGTGAGGTGTTAGAAAAAAAAACGTCACTGAAAAGTACCTTTACATTGCGGTCTTTGGGGACTGTGTGTTCCCTGTAAATATATATGTATGTGAATATATACATATATATTTATATGTTAATATGTATATATATACACATATTAACACATAAATATATATGTATATATTCATATACTGTACATATATATTTACACTTTGTTGCCCATCGATACGCGACTTACCCCCTTCGCTGCGCTAGTTCTTATGCCGTGTCTGACGGCATGAGAACGAGGCTCCCATTGGAGCCTATGGAACTGTGTTCTCATGAGTGCAATGCTTCCTTGCAATGCAAACGCAGGGTCACGTTCGCATTCCACCTCACTTGTAATACCAGAGTACATTTGCGTGTGCTGGTATTACTCAGTTGAGCGCAAATAGCCTTGTATTCTGACCCTATATGGTTTGCCCCATTTAATGTAATTTAGCTCTGCAAATTGTGTCTTTTTCTAAATCTTAGAGTTGAACATGCACATTGCAGACTTCTCAAGGCTAACCCTGCTACATATATTTCCCTAATTGGATTTTACTGATAACAGCTGCAAAACAATACATTTTATACTGACAGTATTACCATGGATAGCATTGTTATCTAAAGACTAAAGCCCAGAGTGGCTTTAAGGCAAGTGGAGGGTGCAGTTTGGCTAGTAAAAAAAAACAATTGGAACAAACAAGATGTTTATTTTTTTTTTTATTTTAAACCTGACTTGGCTGATATCTTATTCTAAAGCAAGACAACAGAAAGGTGCTCACTGTCTCTTTAGTCAACCACACCGGATCTTCCCAAAACAGTTAAACCTTAATTTAGAAACCCTTTAGTGGTTTAACCCTTACTACATTTATGTCCTCCAATCAGGATTGTATTGAGAGAGCTCATTGTCTGAAACTTCCCATGCTATGTAAGCATACAGATTTGAATTTATAAAGGGCAAAGGACCCAATATATCAGCGGAAAGTGTTCTAATCATAAAATGAATGTAAGATTGGTAAACAGAACGTGTTTAGTATGTATTCCTGAATTCTGTAGATTGTTAACTAACTTCTTAGTCTCAAAATATATGAATAATTAATATTTTTAATATTCCCCTTTAACCATAAAAAGTAGGTAAAATGTAAATTCAGATTCAGAATTATGTCAGTGTGTTTAATATCAGCTCAGACTGTGCAGTGTTCTAAAAAAAAAAGAAGCCTATAAATAATTGAATTTGATTTTTTAGCAGTAAAAGAAACAAAGAAACAAAGCAGCCAAAATCTGTACCCTTATGGGAAATAATTATATTTTCAAATTTGAACCAACGGAAATTGTTTTCAGTCCATATGGCAAAATCCCATTGCAATGCAAAAGTTTCTAATGATTGAAAGTTTCCACTTGCCTAGATATGCATAAATTATAAATGTATTGTCTGTTCTAAGACAGTTTAATAAACTAACAGAGTGGAAAAACATCCAGTACTTTTTTGGCGTTAAGCTAAGGCTCACATGAGCTTTAGAATGGTTTACCTCAGTGGGAAAGACTCTTGCATTTCCAATGAGCTCCTTCTGTGTTCAATCCCAAAATAACACATCTGGGAGGATTTTTTTCCAGTTCTGTTTATCTTATTACTGTGATATGCCTTTGATAGCACACTTTAGGTCCATCAGTTGCTGCAAAGCATCAGGTGAATAGGATTTGCTTAAATTAAATGAATACATTCTAGTAATTTACCACTCATTTGGCTTTTTAGCATAATCTCTTTGTTTTAAATAGTGTCTAGATATATAATCCCAATATTTTAATGACATGGAGGTAGAAAGATGATAGATAGATGATAGTTAGATGATAGATAGATGATTGATAGATAATAGATAGATGATAGATATATATATATAGATAGATAGATGATAGATAGATGATTGATAGATATATGATATATAGATAATAAATAGATGATAAATAGATGATAGATTGATAGATAGATAGATAGATAATCGATGGATAGATGATTGATTGATAGATGATAGATAGATAGATGATAGATAGATAAATAGATAGATAGATAGAAGATAGATAGATGATAGATAGAAGATAGATAGATGATAGATAGATAGAAGTTAGATAGATAGATAGATAGATGATTTATAGATAGATAAATAGATAGAAGATAGATAGAAAGATAGATAGATAGAGATAGATAGAATATAGATAGATGATAGATAGATAGGTGATAGATAGATTGATAGATGATAGATAGATAGATAGATAGATAGATGATAGATAGATGATAGATAGAAGATAAATTGATATATAGATAGAAGATATATAGATAGATAGATAGATTCATGATAGATCGATAGATAGATAGATAGAAAATAGATAGATAGAAGATTGATAGATGATAGATAGATAGATAGATAGATAGATAGATAATAGATAGATAGATGATAGATAGATGATAGATAGATAGATGATACATAGATAGATAGATGATAGATAGATAGATAGATAGATAGATAGATAGATAGATGATAGAAGATAGATAGATAGATAGATAGATAGATAGATGATAGATATATGATAGATAGATGATAGATAGAAGATAGATGATAGATAGATGATAGAAGAAGATAGATGATAGATAGATAGATAGATAGATAGATAGATAGATGATAGAAGATGATAGATAGATAGATATATAGATGATAGATAGAAGATAGATAGAAGATAGATAGATAGATAGATACATGATAGATAGATAGATAGATAGATAGATAGATAGATAGATAGAAGATAGATAGATAGATAGATAGATAGATGATAGATAGATAGATAGATAGATAGATACATGATAGATAGATAGATAGATAGATAGATAGATAGATACATGATAGATAGATAGATAGAAAATAGATAGATAGATAGAAGATAGATAATAGATAGATAGATGATAGATAGATGATAGATAGATAGATAGAAGATGGATAATAGATAGATAGATGATAGATAGATGATAGATAGATAGATAGATAGATAGATAGATAGATGATAGATAGATATATAGATTGATAGATAGATGATAGATAGAAGATAGATAGAAGATAGATAGATAGCTAGATAGATAGAAGATAGATAGAATATAGATAGATAGATAGATAGATGGATAGAAAGATACATGATAGATAGATAGATAGATAGATAGATAGATAGAAGATAGATAGATACATGATAGATAGATAGATAGATAGAAGATAGATAGAAGATAGATAGATAGATAATAGATAGATAGATAGATAGATAGATAGATGATAGATAGATAGATAGATAGATAGATAGATAGATGATAGATAGATAGATAGATAGATAGATACATGATAGATAGATACATGATAGATAGATAGATAGATAGATACATGATAGATAGATAGATAGATAGATAGATAGATAGATAGATGATAGATAGATAGATAGATAGATAGACATGATAGATAGATAGATAGATAGATAGATAGATAGATAGATAGATGATAGATAGATAGATACATGATAGATAGATAAATAGATAGATAGATAGAAAATAGATAGATAAATAGAAGATAGATAATAGATAGATGATAGATAGATGATAGATAGATAGATAGATAGATAGATAGATAGATAATAGATAGATAGATAGATAGATAGATAGATAGATGATAGATAGATAGATGATAGATAGATGATAGATAGATAGATAGATGATAGAAGATAGATAGATAGATAGATAGATAGATAGATGATAGATAGATAGATAGATAGATGATAGATAGATAGATAGATAGATAGATGGAAGATATATAGATAGATAGATATATAGATAATAGATAGATAGATAGATAGATAGATGATAGATAGATAGATAGATAGATAGATAGAAGATATATATATATATAGATAGATAGATAGATAGATAGATAGATATATAGATAATAGATAGATAGATAGATAGATAGATAGATAAGACTAAATAAACAATGTCAAAAGATAAGATTGATCTCCTTTGGGAGATGACAACTATGACATACAGGACATATGTATATATGTTGTTTTTAACATTCACATTATGTTAATATATTTTCTCTATAAAATGTATTTATTAAATTCATACAAATACTAATAATGTCAATCATAAACATCTAATTCAGTCATAGCTGTAGGCATATTAAAGTGAAATTAAACACATTGAGGAAAATAAAACAGTTGCAATATACTTCATTATTTATTTCACTCCTTTTCCTATAGTTTAATTCTGAAAATTGGGGTCTTCCCAATTACTGTTTAACATTGCTATATTCCACACAATCATTGGTTGTACACTCAATTATAGCGGTCTTAGACTGCTGGAGAAAAAACTTAGGCCTAGATTTAGAGTTTGGCGGTAGCCGTGAAAACCAGCGTTAGAGGCTCCTAACGCTGGTTTTAGGCTACCGCCGGTATTTGGATACCGCAGATCCCCTTACGTCAATTGCGTATCCTATCTTTTCAATGGGATCTTTCTAACGCCGGTATTTAGAGTCGTGTCTGAAGTGAGCGTTAGAAATCTAACGACAAAACTCCAGCCGCAGAAAAAAGTCAGTAGTTAAAGTGATGGTAAAGTTGCTGCTTAGGCTATCATTATTTATGTTTAAGAGTAAGGTGGGACATTAGTCGCTATGTTTATTTGTTAAAAAATCGAAAATAAACCTTTATAATCAATTGTTTTCTAAAAGATCGTCTACTGTTGCTTGCTCCTCCCACGTCTTACTTCCTGTTGTATATTGAGCTGTAGCTGAGAGCGGTCCAACCCTGCTCACTACGTCATTATTTTGCTTGCTCCCAATACATACCATTGGTGCATGCAAGTACGTCACAATGTAAACAATGAAATCTGCGATTCATTGCTTACATTTGTGAATGAAACACGTATATGTTTTGCTCCGATCCAGATCCCCTAGCCTAGACTAAACTATTTTACTAACGTAACTTGAAATTCCCTAGTGTAACTACCAGACATACATTAAACGGGTGCGCGCATGGGATGATTGACATCTAGCAATGACTCGCGCATGCGCTTTACATCAATGGGGAGTGTCAGAAAAACTCCAGGTCGCCTATCAGCCTGGATTTCAATAGGCTAAAAAGAAAACGTGATCCCAACATTAAAAAAAAAAATGCAGCCGGGTGGACTACGGAACGATAGAAATCTGAGGATTTAAAGGTAATAAAAGTTTAAAAAATTAAAATGATTAAAATTCATGAATTAAACTCATACTAAATTAAAGGGAGTAAGTTTAGGGAGGTTGTGCAGACACGCAACTTTACCATCACTTTAAGAGCTTTCTGGGCTAACGCCGGTTTATAAAGCTCTTAACTACTGTGCTCTAAAGTACACTAACACCCATAAACTACCTATGTACCCCTAAACCGCGGTCCCCCCACATCGCCGCCACTCGATTACATTTTTTTAACCCCTAATCTGCCGACCGCCACCTACGTTATCCTTATGTACCCCTAATCTGCTGCCCCTAACACCGCCGACCCCTGTATTATATTTATTAACCCCTAACCTGCCCCCCACAACGTCGCCGCCAGCTACCTACAATAATTAACCCCTAATCTGCCGACCGCAAAGCGCCGCTACTTACGTTATCCTTATGTACCCCTAATCTGCTGCCCCTAACACCGCCGACCCCTATATTATATTTATTAACCCCAAATCTGCCCCCCACAACGTCGCCTCCACCTGCCTACACTTATTAACCCCTAATCTGCCGAGCGGACCGCACCGCTATTATAATAAAGTTATTAACCCCTAATTCGCCTCACTAACCCTATAATAAATAGTATTAACCCCTAATCTGCCCTCCCGAACATCGCCGATACCTAACTTCAAGCATTAACCCCTAATCTGCCGACTGGAGCTCACCGCTATTCTAATAAATGTATTAACCCCTAAAGCTAAGTCTAACCCTAACACTAACACCCCCCTAAGTTAAATATAATTTAAATCTAACGAAATTAATTAACTCTTATTAAATAAATTATTCCTATTTAAAGCTAAATACTTACCTGTAAAATAAATCCTAATATAGCTACAATATAAATTATATTTATATTATAGCTATTTTAGGATTTATATTTATTTTACAGGTAACTTTGTATTTATTTTAACCAGGTACAATAGCTAAAATAGTTAAAATAATTACAAAATTACCTGTAAAATAAATCCTAACCTAAGTTACAATTAAACCTAACACTACACTATCAATAAATTAATTAAATACAATATCTACAAATAAATACAATGAAATAAACTAACTAAAGTAAAAAAAATAAAAAAGAACTAAGTTACAAAAAATAAAAAAATATTTACAAACATCAGAAAAATATTACAACAATTTTAAACTAATTACACCTACTCTAAGCCCCCTAATAAAATAACAAAGACCCCAAAATAAAAAAATGCCCTACCCTATTCTAAATTACTAAAGTTCAAAGCTCTTTTACCTTACCAGCCCTGAACAGGGCCCTTTGCGGGGCATGCCCCAAAGAATTCAGCTCTTTTGCCTGTAAAAAAACACATACAATACCCCCCCCCAACATTACAACCCACCACCCACATACCCCTAATCTAACCCAAACCCCCCTTAAATAAACCTAACACTAAGCCCCTGAAGATCTTCCTACCTTATCTTCACCATACCAGGTTCACCGATCGATCCAGAAGAGCTCCTCCGATGTCCTGATCCAAGCCCAAGCGGGGGGCTGAAGATGTCCATGATCCGGCTGAAGTCATCATCCAAGCGGGAGCTGAAGAGGTCCATGATCCGGCTGAAGTCATCATCCAAGCGGGAGCTGAAGAGGTCCATGATCCGGCTGAAGTCATCATCCAAGCGGGAGCTGAAGAGGTCCATGATCCGGCTGAAGTCATCATCCAAGCGGGAGCTGAAGAGGTCCATGATCCGGCTGAAGTCTTCTATCAACGGCATCTTCAATCTTCTTTCTTCCGGATCCATCTTGCAGACCTCCGACGCGGAACATCCTGCTGGCCCGACGGACTACCGACGAATGAAGGCTCCTTTAAGGGACGTCATCCAAGATGGCGTCCCTCGAATTCCGATTGGCTGATAGGATTCTATCAGCTAATCGGAAATAAGGTAGGAAAATTCTGATTGGCTGATGGAATCAGCCAATCAGAATCAAGTTCAATCCGATTGGCCGATCCGATCAGCCAATCAGATTGAGCTCGCATTCTATTGGCTGATCAGAACAGCCTTGAATTTGAATTTTCCTACCTTAATTCCGATTGGCTGATAGAATCCTATCAGCCAATCGGAATTCGAGGGACGCCATCTTGGATGACGTCCCTTAAAGGAGCCTTCATTCGTCGGTAGTCCGTCGGGCCAGCAGGATGTTCCGCATCGGAGGTCTGCAAGATGGATCCGGAAGAAAGAAGATTGAAGATGCCGTTGATAGAAGACTTCAGCCGGATCATGGACCTCTTCAGCTCCCGCTTGGATGATGACTTCAGCCGGATCATGGACCTCTTCAGCTCCCGCTTGGATGATGACTTCAGCCGAATCATGGACATCTTCCGTCCCCCGCTTGGGCTTAGATCAGGACATCGGAGGAGCTCTTCTGGATCGATCGGTGAACCTGGTATGGTGAAGATAAGATAGGAAGATCTTCAGGGGCTTAGTGTTAGGTTTATTTAAGGGGGGTTTGGGTTAGATTAGGGGTATGTGGGTGGTGGGTTGTAATGTTGGGGGGGGGGTATTGTATGTGTTTTTTTTACAGGCAAAAGAGCTGAATTCTTTGGGGCATGCCCCGCAAAGGGCCCTGTTCAGGGCTGGTAAGGTAAAAGAGCTTTGAACTTTAGTAATTTAGAATAGGGTAGGGCATTTTTTTATTTTGGGGGTCTTTGTTATTTTATTAGGGGGCTTAGAGTAGGTGTAATTAGTTTAAAATTGTTGTAATATTTTTCTGATGTTTGTAAATATTTTTTTATTTTTTGTAACTTAGTTCTTTTTTATTTTTTGTACTTTAGTTAGTTTATTTCATTGTATTTATTTGTAGATATTGTATTTAATTAATTTATTGATAGTGTAGTGTTAGGTTTAATTGTAGGTAATTGTAGGTATTTTATTTAATTAATTTATTGATAGTGTAGTGTTAGGTTTAATTGTAACTTAGGTTAGGATTTATTTTACAGGTAATTTTGTAATTATTTTAACTATTTTAGCTATTGTACCTGGTTAAAATAAATACAAAGTTACCTGTAAAATAAATATAAATCCTAAAATAGCTATAATATTAATATAATTTATATTGTAGCTATATTAGGATTTATTTTACAGGTAAGTATTTAGCTTTAAATAGGAATAATTTATTTAATAAGAGTTAATTAATTTCGTTAGATTTAAATTATATTTAATTTAGGGGGGTGTTAGTGTTAGGGTTAGACTTAGCTTTAGGGGTTAATACATTTATTAGAATAGCGGTGAGCTCCAGTCGGCAGATTAGGGGTTAATGTTTGAAGTTAGGTGTCGGCGATGTTAGGGAGGGCAGATTAGGGGTTAATACTATTTATAGGTATTTTAGGGTTAGTGAGGTGGATTAGGGGTTAATAACTTTATTATAGTAGCGGTGTGGTCCGTTCGGCAGATTAGGGGTTAATAAGTGTAGGCAGGTGGAGGCGATGTTGTGGGGGGCAGATTAGGGGTTAATAAATATAATATAGGGGTCGGCGGTGTTAGGGGCAGCAGATTAGGGGTACATAGGGATAACGTAAGTAGCGGCGGTTTACGGAGCAGCAGATTAGGGGTTAAAAAAAATATGCAGGGGTCAGCGATAGCGGGGGCGGCAGATTAGGGGTTAATAAGTGTATGGTTAGGGGTGTTTAGACTCGGTGTTCATGTTAGGGTGTTAGGTGCAGACGTAGGAAGTGTTTCCCCATAGGAAACAATGGGGCTGCTTTAGGAGCTGAACGCGGCTTTTTTGCAGGTGTTAGTTTTTTTTTCAGCTCAAACAGCCCCATTGTTTTCTATGGGGGAATCGTGCACGAACACGTTTTTGAGGCTGGCCGCATCCGTAAGCAACTCTGGTATAGAGAGTTGCAGTGGCGTTAAATATGCCTGTACGCTCCCTTTTTGGAGCCTAACGCAGCCATTCTGTGAACTCTCAATACCAGAGTTATTTAAAAGGTGCGGCCAGAAAAAAGCCAGCGTTAGCTACGCGGGTCGTTACCGACAAAACTCTAAATCTAGCCGTTAGGTTGCAACTTGGAGGTGCCCATTACTTTATGGACACTAACATTTTATAATTTTTACTTCAAAATAGGAGTGCATCCTGCTGTCTTTCACGTATTTAGTGCTAGATTACAAGTGGCACACTATTTAGTGCTTGTGCTTGCATGAACACCATCAGAAGTAAACTTTTAATGGATATGGGTTAGAGTGCGTATTACAAGATGAAAGTAATTGGTTTGTGCGCAAGGCAAAGCCGACGTGAGCTTACTTTCGGACTTTGGATATTGTGACTGCACTAACCTCTTCTCCCCATAGACTTTAACCCCTTAATGACAACTGACGTACCAGGTACGTCATGCATTAACAAGCAGTTAATGACAATGGACGTACCTGGTACGTCAGTTGTCTAACAGAGTGCTGGAAGTGATCACAATCGCTTCCAGCAGCTCTGAGGGTATTGCAGTGATGCCTCAATATGGAGGCATCCTGCAATACCCCTTTACAAGCCTCCAATGCAGAGAGAGCCACTCTGTGGCCCTCTCTGCACCGGTAGTGATGGTGCCATTGTCAGGGTGGGAGGGAGTGTGCGCGCGCGTGCGTGCACGAGACGTGCGCGCGTGCACGTGAACATAGTGTGCATAAACGGTGCGTGTGCACGAGTTTAGCCACACTGACACCAATGAGGGCAAAAAACCAGGGAAAGGTAAAAAAAAATTTTTAAATTATAAATGGATCTGGGAGGGGGGTGGGGTTATTGTGGGGGTATTGTGGAGGGGCTGCTACACTACAGAAAGAGTTAGTTGAAAAATAAAATAAAAATACTTTGTTTTTTGGGGCCAAAGTGGGTACTGGCAGACAGCTGCCAGTACCCAAGATGGCGGTAATTAGGTAGAGGAGAGGGTTAGAGAGCTGGAGGGGGGATCAGGGAGGTTGGGGCTAAGGCAGGGGTCCATCCCAGCTAAAAGATTTTATTATTTTTATTTTAAAAAAAAAAAACCCCTCTTATTTAGTAATGGCAGACTTTCTGCCAGTACTTAAGATGGCGGTAACAATTATGGGGTGGGGGTGGGAAGAGAGCTGTTTGGGAGGGATCAGGGGGTGGGATGTGTAAGGTGGGAGGCTGATCTCTAAAATTAACCCTGCAAGCTCCCTAAAAGCTACCTAATTTAACCCCTTCACTGCTGGGCATAATTCACGTGTGGTGCGCAGCAGCATTTAGCGGCCTTCTAATTACCAAAAAGCAACGCCAAAGCCATATAAGTCTGCTATTTCTGAACAAAGGGTATCCCAGAGAAGCTTTTACAACAATTTCTGCCATAATAGCACAAGCTGTTTGTAAATTATTTCAGTGAGAAACCTAAAATTGTGAAAAATGTAAAGTTTTTTTTTTATTTGCTCGCATTTGGCGGTGAAATGGTGGCATAAAATATACCAAAATGGGCCTTGATCAATACTTTGGGTTGTCTTCTAAAAAAATATATATATACATGTCAAGGGATATTCAGGTATTCCTGACAGATATCAGGGTATCAATGTAACTAGCGCTAATTTTGAAAAAAAGTGGTTTGGAAATAGCAAAGTGCTACTTGTATTTATTGCTCCATAAATTGCAAAAAAAGCAAAGAACATGTAAACATTGGGTATTTCTAAACTCAGGACAAAATTTAGAAACTATTTAGCATGGGTGTTTTTTGGTGATTGTAGATGTGTAACAGATTTTGGGGGTCAAAGTTAGAAAAAGCGTGTTTTTTTCAATTTTTTCCTCATATTTTATCTTTTTTTTTTTTTAGTAAATTATAAGATATGATGAAAATAATGGTATCTTTAGAAAGTCCATTTTATGGCGAGAAAAACGGTATATAATATGTGTGGGTACAGTAAATGAGTAAGAGGAAAATTACAGCTAAACACAAACACTGCAGGGGGTCGATCCGATAAAAATCGTCGCCCGCAAAAGCCGGCGACGCCAATAATTGCGCGGATTTGGTATCCTATATACGGCGTAAGCTAGAAGTTACGCGCGTATATTTCTGCCGTCGCCCGCAGTTTTTTGGGCCATAGGCAGGTATACCAAACCCGCGCAGTTTGGTATCCAATATGCAGCATAAGGACTTACGTGGCGAAAATGGAGAAAACTTACTCCATTTTCACCTCGCCACAAAAAGCAGCCGTAAGAAGCCTTACGCTGACTATTGGAGCCCCGTAACTCCCTAAACTAACTAGAAAATAAACCTAACACCTAACGCATGCGCAATGTCTATCTCCCTGTCAACCGCGATCTGCTAAAATAAACCTAACACCTAACGCATGCGCAATGTCTATCTCCCTGTCAACCGCGATCCCCCCCCCGAAATCCCTAATAAAGTTATTACCCCCTAAACCGCCGCTCCCGGACCCCGCCGCCATCTACATAAACTAACCCCCTACTGTGAGCCTCTAAAACCGCCGCCATCTACCTTATCTATCCCCTAATCTGACCCCTTACACCGCCGCCACCTATATAAAAATTATTAACCCCTAATCTAATCCCCCTATACCGCCGCCAGCTATATTAATATTATTAACCCCTAATGTAAGCCCCTTACACCGCCGCCATCTCTATTAAAATGATTAACCCCTAATTTAATCTACCTACCCCGCCGCCAGCTATATTATCTATATTAACCCTAAGTATATTATAGTTAATATAGTTATTACATTATATATATTAACTATATTAACCCTAATTATATTAGGGTTAATATAGTTACTATAGTATTTATATTAACTATATTAACTCTATCTAACACTAACACCCCTAACTATATTTATATTAAATTAATCTAATTAATTTATAAACTAAAATATTCCTATTTAAATCTAAATACTTACCTATAAAATAAACCCTAAGATAGCTACAATATAATTAATAATTACATTGTAGCTATGTTAGGGTTAATATTTATTTTACAGGTAAATTGTTAATTATTTTAACTAGGTATAATAGATATTAAATAGTTATTAACTATTTAATATCTACCTAGTTAAAATAATTACCCAATTACCTGTAAAATAAATCCTAACCTAAGTTATAAATACACCTACACTATCAATAAATTAAATAAAGTACAAACATCTATCTAAAAATACAATTAAATTAACTAAACTAAATTACAAAAAAAAACAAACACTAAATTACAAAAAATAAAAAAAAGATTACAAGATTTTTAAGCTAATTACACCTATTGTAAGCCCCCTAATAAAATAATAAACCCCCAAAATAAAAAAAATTCCCTGCCCTATTCTAAATTAAACATATTTCAAAGCTCTTTACCTTACCAGCCCTTAAAAGGGCCTTTTGTGGGGCATGCCCCAAAGAATTCAGCTCTTTTGCATTCAACAAATACAATCCCCCCCCCCCCATTACAACCCACCACCCACATACCCCTATTCTAAACCCACCCAAACCCCCCTTAAAAAAGCCTAACACTACCCCCCTGAAGATCTCCCTACCTTGTCTTCACCACACCGGGCCGAACTCCTGATCCGATCCGGGCGATGTCGTCCTCCAAGCGGCAAAGAAGAATTCTTCCTCCGGCGATGTCATCCTCCAAGCGGCAAAGAAGAATTCTTCCTCCGGCGACGTCTTCCTCCAAGCGGCAGCAAAGTCTTCATTCTTCCGGCGGCATCTTCAATCTTCTTTCTTCGCTCCGCCGCCGCGGAGCATCCATCCCGGCCGACTGCTAAACTTGGAATGAGGTACCTTTAAATGACGTCATCCAAGATGGCGTCCGCCGAATTCCGATTGGCTGATAGGATTCTATCAGCCAATCGGAATTAAGTTAAAAAAATCTGATTGGCTGATTGAATCAGCCAATCAGATTCAAGTTCAATCCGATTGGCTGATCCAATCAGCCAATCAGATTGAGCTCGCATTCTATTGGCTGTTCCGATCAGCCAATAGAATGCGAGCTCAATCTGATTGGCTGATTGGATCAGCCAATCGGATTGAACTTGAATCTGATTGGCTGATTCAATCAGCCAATCAGATTTTTTTAACTTAATTCCGATTGGCTGATAGAATCCTATCAGCCAATCGGAATTCGGCGGACGCCATCTTGGATGACGTCATTTAAAGGTACCTCATTCCAAGTTTAGCAGTCGGCCGGGATGGATGCTCCGCGGCGGCGGAGCGAAGAAAGAAGATTGAAGATGCCGCCGGAAGAATGAAGACTTTGCTGCCGCTTGGAGGAAGACGTCGCCGGAGGAAGAATTCTTCTTTGCCGCTTGGAGGATGACATCGCCGGAGGAAGAATTCTTCTTTGCCGCTTGGAGGACGACATCGCCCGGATCGGATCAGGAGTTCGGCCCGGTGTGGTGAAGACAAGGTAGGGAGATCTTCAGGGGGGTAGTGTTAGGCTTTTTTAAGGGGGGTTTGGGTGGGTTTAGAATAGGGGTATGTGGGTGGTGGGTTGTAATGGGGGGGGGATTGTATTTGTTGAATGCAAAAGAGCTGAATTCTTTGGGGCATGCCCCACAAAAGGCCCTTTTAAGGGCTGGTAAGGTAAAGAGCTTTGAAATATGTTTAATTTAGAATAGGGCAGGGAATTTTTTTTATTTTGGGGGTTTATTATTTTATTAGGGGGCTTACAATAGGTGTAATTAGCTTAAAAATCTTGTAATCTTTTTTTTATTTTTTGTAATTTAGTGTTTGTTTTTTTTTGTAATTTAGTTTAGTTAATTTAATTGTATTTTTAGATAGATGTTTGTACTTTATTTAATTTATTGATAGTGTAGGTGTATTTATAACTTAAGTTAGGATTTATTTTACAGGTAATTGGGTAATTATTTTAACTAGGTAGATATTAAATAGTTAATAACTATTTAATATCTATTATACCTAGTTAAAATAATTAACAATTTACCTGTAAAATAAATATTAACCCTAACATAGCTACAATGTAATTATTAATTATATTGTAGCTATCTTAGGGTTTATTTTATAGGTAAGTATTTAGATTTAAATAGGAATATTTTAGTTTATAAATTAATTAGATTAATTTAATATAAATTTAGTTAGGGTTAGATAGAGTTAATATAGTTAATATAAATACTATAGTAACTATATTAACCCTAATATAATTAGGGTTAATATAGTTAATATATATAATGTAATACCTATATTAACTATAATATACTTAGGGTTAATATAGATAATATAGCTGGCGGCGGGGTAGGTAGATTAAATTAGGGGTTAATCATTTTAATAGAGATGGCGGCGGTGTAAGGGGCTTACATTAGGGGTTAATAATTTTAATATAGATGGCGGCGGTGTTAGGGGCTCACTTTAGGGGGTTATAGATATAATATAGCTGGCGGCGGGGTACGGGAGCGGCGGTTTAGGGGTTAATAACTTTATTAGGTTGCGGCGGGGTAAAGGAGCGGCGGTTTAGGGGTTAATAGCTTTTTTATTGTTAGGCTAGTGAGGGGGGATAGCGGATAGAGGGTTAGACAGTGCGGGCTATGTTAGGGAGGCGTGTTAGACAGTGCGGGCTATGTTAGGGAGGCGTGTTAGACAGTGCGGGTGTTTTAGACTTTAGTCAGGTTTTATAGGCGCCGGCAGATTCTAACGTGGCGCAAGTCACTGGCGACGCCAGAAATTTGTACTTACGCAGATTTCTGGACATCGCTGGTTTGTGAGACTTACGGCACGTTAGCATCTGACGGCGACCTATATGGGATGGCTCGAGTTGCGAGCTGAAACTGCGGGCGACGCCGGTTCCCTCGCTTGCGCCGCAAACTGCGATCGATATCGGATCGCGCCCCAGAAATGTAAAAATAGCCATTGTCATTAAGGGTAAGAAAATTGAAAAATGGTCCGGTCATTAAGGGGTTAAAGTAAAAAAAACAACTAACATTTATCACTCACTTGCTAACCCGACCATGTTTAACCACATGCATGAAAATTTTATTTTTATTTTTAAATATATATTTCTAAATATATATGATTGTTTTTTTTTATTATATACAGTATATATATATATATATATATATATATATATATAGATATATAGATATATATAGATAGATATAGAAAAGAAGCACTCACTGATTTTTCTTCAAAATGTGACAAAGTTGTTTTTATTGCAAACTGCAATAAAACCACTTTGTCACATTTTGAAGAAAAATCAGTGCTTTTTTTCTATATCTACAAATTCACTGCATAGCACCCTGAGAGCTGTGGAACGTTGGTGAGAGTGCACAGACACCTATTTATTTATTTTTATATATATATATATATATATATATATATACACACACACACATATATAGGTGTATATATATATATATATATATATATATATATATATATAGGAATATCTTTTTAAAAATACTTATAAAAAATATGTTATTTTCAGATATTTGAGTAGAAAGAGCTGCAAAATGTGTATGTGTGTTTATATGTGTATATATGTATGCCTTTCAAAGCCTCCAAGATGATTAACACATTTCCCTGCACAGGTTGACAACCTCGTTTTCTGTACTGACATTGAAGGGTGGTTCACAGCTGTGGGTTGTAAGCATGACCCACAAGAAGGGCATCTCTTAAGCCTTAAGGCTGTCTTGCTACACAATGACAATGTCCACTCTTCAATACCTGTTGGCTAAGCTGCACGCATGAAAGAAACATATGAAAACATGGAACTGACGTTGAAGCGCATACAGTACATCAAGTACAACTGGAACATCTGTGGAAATCTAAAGGCAAAGACACTGCTATTTGGAATGCAGCTCAGATATACCAAGTACTGTTCCTACATTTGTTAGTGGTACTGTTACAAACTAGCAGCAGCACAAAAAAAAATAGATATTTTTTTAGGGGAAGACAAAAAATGAAGCATACATAATTGCTGGCTGAAACGAAAATAAATCGACTGACGATGACATTGCTGGATATAGTATTTAAACAGTGAAAATCTGAACTTCTGAAACCTTTCCCTGCTAAATAGTGTAAATCTGAGTTTTTGACCTCTTTCCTGCTTTTTTTTTGCTGCAGCATCATTTGTTACTACATTTAGGGCCAGATTACGAGTTGAGCACAATTGTTTGCACAAGCGATATCAGGTTTTGCGATAGTTTGTAACCAGGTTAATTGCGCTGGTATTACAAGTTGAAAGTAAACGTGAATGCTTGAGCGCAATTTGAAACAAAAAAGTCTGACAAAACACATCAAAATTACATTACAAAGTGCAGTTACACTCATACTAACTATCTAATAAAAAGTATTCAACAAAATATTGCATAAAAAAGTTATAAGGGCTCAAAGATATGAGATCTCAGGTGTTAGAAGAAAAAGGCAGGCAAAGGACTTTAACATAGAGATATATACATGTCTAAATATGTATATGTATGTATATATAAATGTCTAGATATGTGTACATATGTATTTATGTATTTATATGTGTATTTACATACATATATACACATAGAAATATAGAAAAAATAACTCATTGTGTAGTTCATTAACAAATCTAGACAGGCCCAGAGGCTTGTTTTCCCACAGAAAACCTCTGAATTACATTGTTTCCAATGCAGCAAAGGATTCTGGGTAAGATATGCAAATTAAGTACACAATGACACACCTTTTTACTTCAGTCTGCTTTTCAGCAGGTTCCCTTTACGCCAAAGTATCGCTGTTCACACAGCTTATAAACTTAGCTAGGGTTAATGCAGTGATTCATAACCATCCCAGGACAGACTGTTTCGTGGTTTTTGCTACTCATCAGCTGGGAGAAGGTTAGAATCACTGCTGGGTGAAGTTGATTCCAGGCAGAATACAACAACATTTTAAATTAGGGGGAGATAAAAGGCGAGTTTAAAATCCTCCACTATGCACAAAATATAGAAAAAATAACTCATTGTGTAGTTCATTAACAAATCTAGACAGGCCCAGGTTTTCTGTGGGAAAACAAGCCTCTGGGCCTGTCTAGATTTGTTAATGAACTACACAATGAGTTATTTTTTCTATATTTTGTGCGTAGTGGAGGATTTTAAACTCGCCTTTTATCTCCCCCTAATTTAAAATGTTGTTGTATTCTGCCTGGAATCAACTTCACCCAGCAGTAATTCTAACCTTCTCCCAGCTGATGAGTGACAAAAACCACGAAACAGTCTGTCCTGGGATGGTTATGAATCACTGCACTAACCCTAGCTAAGTTTATAAGCTGTGTGAACAGCAATACTTTAGTGTAAAGGGAACCTGCTGAAAAGCAGACTGAAGTAAAAAGGTGTGTCATTGTGTACTTAATTTGCATATCTTACCCAGAATCCTTTGCTGCATTGGAAATAATGTAATTCAGAGGTTTTCTGTGGGAAAACAAGCCTCTGGACCTGTCTAGATTTGTTAATGAACTACACAATGAGTTATTTTTTTCTATATTTTGTGCGTAGTGGAGGATTTTAAACTTGCCTTTTATCTCCCCCTAATTTAAAATGTTGTTGTATTTCACATATAAATATATACATATCTAGTTATATATAAGTGCATTGGAACCCTTTACAGTTAAGTAGATGAAAACATGAAAAATTCTATTTATGCAATATTTACATTTAATAAAGTATTATACTGTATATGTACTATAAATATTTTACATTCCAATGTTCTGCACATAGCAGAATATGTTCTTTGTATTTATAAATAGATATCCATATATATATATATATATATATATATATATATATATATATATATATATATATATCTATACCTATATATAATCATGTGTATGTATGTGTATATATATATATATATATATATATATATATATATATGTATATATACAGGGGTATATATATATATATATATATATATATATATATATATATATATATATATATATATAGGTATAGATATATATTGTACCAAAATACCATCATACCATATGCATTTATAACATATTCTGCTATGTGAAGAACATTGGGATGTGAAATATTCAGATTTCCATTTCAGGTATGTGCACATGAGAATATGCGATCGGGTTTGCACGCAAGTAGGGTTTTGTTTTCACTTTTTTGCTGCATTAACTTCTATGGGGAAATATGTTGTAACCCGCTCTCACACTACCGATAAGCGCAAAAAGCCAAACTTACAATATTGTGTGCGTCGGGTTATCGCGAGAGCGATAACTATTTACTTTCAACTCATAATAACAGCGCAACCCAACCTGCGCAAAAAGTTTACTTCTAGTCTAATTAGTGGTCTAGAAAAAGTGCTAAATAGTGATCCACTCATGATCTGGTCCTTATTCGTTGTTCTTTTTTATTATTATTCTGAATCCGAATGCACATGTCTACTGTGTACCTGAAACAATCATGTTCCATTAATTATTATAGCAGGGAACTTGTGTTCCCTGCCAGGAGTTTCCTAACCTACTAAACTATGTAAGTACAAATTCACCCTATACAAATAAACATATTTTGTACATCTCTGAGACTAACATAGTGATCTAACACTCTTTATTAGTTTTGTGTTTCCACCAAAGCCCAGGGACAATAAAAACTCATATATTATAGGCTTTGATTACAATGTATCTGCTAATGCCTGTTCAGCTATTTAAAAAAAAGCCACTTTTTGGTTAAAAATGGTCACATGACCCTTGATCATGTTTTCAGATCCCTGTCAAAAGCCCTATATTTACTATGAGGGTTCATAAGAAAAGGTTTATATACATACTGTATGTATATGTGTTGAGTACATGATATCCTGAGCTAAGGGGATCTGCAGGAAAAGTCACATCAGGACCCCAACATCTACAAATGGTGTGGACTATTTTTTTATTCACATTCACACTGTGATTTTTAGTCACCGGCGTCTTTATAACTGGGTTTAAAATGGGATTGTAAAATCGTGAGTTTCATAGGAACCTTTTAAAATCCATTTCTATCTTCAATGGGCTGGCATATAAGATGACATTTCTTATTGAAAAAGAAATTCAAGAGAAGGAAGAAATACACTGAAAAAAGCATGACAGTAAAGAGGTGATTTTAATTTCTGCTGTATCTGAATCATGACAGTTTAATGTTAGGTGGGCTATCCCTTTGAGCTATCAGTTTAAGATTATATTGATTCAAACATCAATTCAAATTTTAAAATCATTGTCTAAAATATTACACTGTGTGTCTTAATGTCAGCATCAATGTTTATCTTTAATATTAATTTTACATATACATACTTTCAAAGTATAATACACAATGTAACAAATGGCACTTACAAGTTCTGATGAGTGATCAATGACACAAGTATCAAGCAATTTGATTTGTTAGTGATAGTTTAAAATGTATATTTGAGTCAGATTGGCTGATGTCATAAATCATATGATTATGTATATTCCAATCAAAAGTGTTGAAAAATTCACTAGTGTGTGGGTTGTTTAGAAGTTTGTGTCATAATTAGTGCAAAAAGTGTTGCGTAAAAATTGGTGTGAAGTGGAGAGAGTGACTTGTATTACATGGCTTAAACATGGTGCACATAGATTTTTCACAAAAAATAAAAAGGAAGTTAGCTATATTATGTTGTGTATTTATTTCATTTTTATCTCTATATCTATTAGTGCAACAAGTTTGGGGCAAAACTTTTTAACACATTTGGAGAAATAATATTGTCCCCTTGCTTTGTAATGAGAGACAAATTTGTAACATAAAAGTAGCAATGTATTTTTCTTTTTTATTCCTATATCTACTAGTGCACCAAATGTGGAGCAATAATATTGTTTGATTTAGAAAGGGTATACAATTTGAATAGAGTTTCTAATTTACTTTTAATATGAAATATACTTCATTCTCTTGCAGCATCGAACATAAGCTTTCTATGTTTTCAGACTCCCATTGATTTCTATGGCATCGGCAGCCTCAAGGGTGGCGGATTGAAAACTAGATACGCTGCGTCGAAATAGATGCGACCGTACCTGTTAAATGTTTGATACATTTGGAAAAGGGTCAAATAGAGTCGAATCTGAATTCGAAAGCGGGAGCGTATATTACGTCATAAATTTCAACATTTGACGATCTTGACGTTTTGATAATTAGGGCGGATCAATCTCATGACAAATACGACACGGGATTCAAGCGTATTTTCACTTGACACTTTGATAAATATGCCCCTTAGTGACAATCACAACAGTGATAGTGTTACTTAGAATCAAATATTAATACAACAAAAGGTTAATCTCACACATGTAAATTAGTTAATTTTCCTTGCACAGTGAAATCTCATTAAATAGACCTTTAATGTAACCATAAGAGCTATGAAATAGCTATTGTATCTGTCAGTTTCTGGTGACCTCCTTATTTCAAGGACAGGTACTTTTACCAAATTAATCCATTTTGATTTATGATCACCTGAGAAACTTAACAACCAATTCAGGTGAAAAACAAAAATCCATTTCTGGAGCAAATCGCTGATAGATTGTAATCAACCCATAAGACTTTTAAATTTAAGGGAATGTAATATAAGAATATGATAATTCAAGGAAACTGAAAGGCGATAAATATTTGCCACATAAATGTATAAAATGTCCAATTTAAAGGAACAGCCTACTCCAAAACTTTTTTGTTTAAAAGGATAGATAACACCTTTACTACCCATTCCCCAGCTTTGCACAACCAACATTGTTATATTAATATACTTTATAACCATTAAACTGCTACATTCCTGCCTGTATCTAAGCCCCTGAAGGCTGCCTTTATCTCAGAGCATTTTTATAGCTTTTCCCAGCAAGACACTGCTCATTCATGTGTGCCATATAGATAATATATAGACTGTGCTCATTCCTGTGGAGTTATTCATGAGCCAACACTAATTAACTAAAATTCAAGTCTGTAAATAGCAGTGAGATAAGGAGGCAGTCTGTAGAGGCTTAGATACAAGGTAATCACAGAAGTAAAAAGAATATTAATAAAACCGAGCTGGTTATGCAAAACTGGGGAATGGGTAATAAAGGGATTATTATTTTAAAACATTAAATTTTTTGGAGTAGACTGTCCCTTTAAGAATCAATAATTGAGGTAGTACAGGGAAATGGTTGTCTAGATTCTAAATATTTGTTTTCTGTGTCCTTAATAAATCATATTAAAAGCAAATTTCAACATTTTATATAGCAAAATTGCATGGACTTGGAATATTACACTAAACAGCCAAGTTATCTAGCATATTACAAGTATGAGGCATAAGATGTCCAATTACAGTCCACAGTTAGAATGTGTTAAGCTGACCAGGAAGTAAATCCTTATTGAGGAGAAGTTAGCTATGTTGTACACTCTACCAGATCAGTGAAAAAATTGATCTTTATGTACAAAAATAACTATGTGCTTTGTTTGTCAGCATGTGCCAAATTTGATTACCAGCTGAGGAAATCTCATAAATCACATCATGGTAGAACTTCGTTCATGGTCTTGTTTGGTTTGTTCAAATATTTAAACACAAAATTCATACAAAACAAAATTTGTTCAATTGCATTACATCCAATGGGACACCCACAAAATGTTCATTTTAGCACCAAAATTACACTGCTATGAAATGTCAACAGATGAAAGATTCAGTGCTAAGTGTGGCACGAGAACATACAGAAACTAGAACAATATTTACAAAGATTATTCAAACAATATATTGAAATTAAAAGTATCAGATAATTACAGTAATATTTACTACCTTTTTCTACCTGTTAGAGGTCCTCTCCTAGGCCGGGTACAACTTGTCACTGATTAGTATCCTGCACTTCACTTGGAACGGAGTGTTTCACTCATTCAAGATACTATATATCAGACAATATAAATTAGACACAGACAGCAAGTATAGTCTGTTAATAGCAGGAGCTAAGCTTTTATAGTATGTAGTGCATAGCATGATCATAGGGACTTCATTACACCCCCAATTATTGCAACATTGTCTCCCCCCCATTCTAACCTTTCACTTCCCACTACAACCTTTCAGTACAATATTACTTTTTTTTTAACTCTCTTATTCTATTTCAAATCCCTCGTGCTAAAGTACCCATATTCCTCACTTGCACACACACTTACTCATTAACACACAAAACACACACATTTGTAGTTATAGTTATCCTTGGAGAGTCACTTCAGCGAAGGGCAGGAGCAGGAGAGGCTGCACCATCAGACAGCAGCGTTACTGAACTAAGTAGCCTCTGATTACCGTACATAAACCTCAGAAATAAATCTCCAAAAGAAAAGGATAAATATGAGTTTACAGTCCCTTGGACAAAGCGGCCAGCAGTTCCCTAAGGATTAGGCAGTGAGATGATGACCACCAAAGAGCAGAAAGGACAGAAGCAGGAGAGGCAGCAGCAGGGTTACAGATCTAGGTAGGACTCTGGTACACAAACCACAAAAATACACCTACAATGGAGAAGAAAAAACATGTGTTTAGAGACCCTTGGACACAGCGGCCACTAGCTTGCTATTTTTATTTTTAAGTTTAATTGTTATGACCATCTTAGATTAGGAAGGGCAGGATAGGCAGCAGCAGGCTGTAGAGTTACTGAACTAAGTAGGCTTCTGGTACACAAATCCCAAAAATACACCTCCAAGGAAGAGGGCAAACATGTGATTTGAGTCCCTTGGACACAGCGGCCAACAGTTTGCTACAATTTGGAAATTAACTGATAATGATCACTATAGAGCAGGAGGGGCAGAAGCAAGAGAGGCAGCAAGCAGCAGAGTAACTGATGTAGGCCTCTGATTATAATACACAAACACCAAAAATACAGCTCCAAGGAAAGTTAACAAACATGTGCCTAGAGAGTATAACAAAATTGTGTATATAGTGCACAAAAAGAATATTTATGAAAGCCCAAGGTTGATAGTAGCAAAAGTTCATTTTCTTCAAAGTCGATCTTCCTCAAAAAAAAAAAAAAAAAAAAAAAAAAGGAGATGAAGGGCAACCGTGAAATCCCATTAAAATATTCAGGCAGGTAAAACTAAAGACTTAAACTCATGCTCCCTTGAGCTATGTACCAAGGTTAAAGTTTACATGCTCATGGAGACCCTTCAAAGGTTAAAGGATAATTGGAACCGGAGCTTGATTAAAATGCTTTATTATAATAAAAAGGACTTAAATCACTCAGGTCTTTTAAGGGATACAAGTACTGCACACAGTATAACAAAGGAAGACGTTATATCTCCAGCGTCTCTAAATGTGAGAGAAGCAGTTCATGTATAGTCCCACTTTCCTAGTAATTTCCCATCCAATAGGATAATCTGACATATGTTTCAGAAATACAATTGTTTTTCTGAATGTGACTAGAGAGTCCCTTGAAAACAGCAGCTAGCAGGTCATTACAGATTTGGCATTGATGGATGACCACCACAGAGCATGTAAGGGTAGCAACAGTAGAAGGCAGTTACTGAAGTAAGCCTCTGGATTATAGTACACCAACCCCATAGATACACCTCCAAGGAAAATGGCCAGTGGAGTGAAAGCAGCATGGGTTAAAAGAAATAAAGATCTTGCATTCCTTACTTTCCCACACAACTGCTCCTTCAACACATCTAACGTTATCGTTGTAGATTCAATTAAATGATCTGTTAACAAATACCTTTAACATGAGCAGAAGCCCAACTTAAACAGAAGGGAGAGATCTACTTTGAAAATAATACTTTGGTGAAGGGAGGGAACTTCATAGAAATGCACAACGGTGTGGAATGTGATCAGTATTGTCAAGCCGCTCCGTCTTGCCGGCGGCTCGGCACTCTCCTCTCATGGCCATTGCCATGATTGCGGCGGTTGTTGTGGAGATGACGTCATCGCCACATGCCACTTCTAGCCTCTGATGCCGCTCACCTGTTTGCTGTCCTTGGCACGAACCTGTGCCTATGTAAGTACCCCTCACTTTATTCACCTTGCCCAAGTGCTCCTGTGTGCTTATTTTCTGCCTGAACTCCTGATTGCCTTATTGTTGCTGAACTTTGCCTGTCTCAGACCATTCTTCTGATTAACCCCTGAACTGCTGATTGCCTTATTGTTGCCGAACTCTGCTTTTCTCTGATCTCTCTACTGTTTTACCCCTGTACTGCTGGTACTCTGGATTGCTTTGTTGTTGTTGAACTCTACTTGCCTGACTATTCTCCAGTGATCCCCTGCAGTGGCGTGAAGGGTGACCCTCTCTACTGTGAGTACTGCTTACCTCATTTATTTATCTGTTCTCTTGTTTAGGGATATTTCCTTATCCTTCTACTTGACACCGGTATAAGAAGACTACTGGTCAAGCTTGGTCTGATAGAAAAATATCCCACAAGCATTACAAGTACTGCAGTAACCACATTCATGCCCTTTCTTGTGTGTACTCCATGTATTGGCAAAACATCTTATCTGACTTTAAGGCCGGACTCCTACCTGATGTTGTCATCATGAACTCCTGCCTCTTGGGCATAGGTATGGCCTAAAACTAATGGAAGAATTCAAGACCATGCAAACAAAGAGATGTGCCAAATCTCTGTTGTGCATTTTTCCTAGCTTTTCCCCAAGGATTTGACATTGACTGATGACAACCACAGAGCAGGAACAGCAGGAGCAACAGTGGGCAGCAGCTTTTCTGAAGTAGGTCATCCTCTAGATTTCTGTATACCAACCCCATAAATACACCTTCAAGAAAAGCCTTAAACCATCAATATTATTTTCCCAATGCTGGAAATCAAAACTTACATTTGGATCCTTCGCTTTAGAAAGTGGGTGTACTTATTACTTTGTCTACTTTTACAAAATTGCATTTTGATTAAAGGGACAATCTACTTTAAATGTTTTATTGCTTAAAAAGATAGAAAATCCCCTAATTACCCTTTCACCAGTTTTACATAGCTAATACTGTTAGATTAATACAATTTTTACCTCTGTAATTACCTTGTATCTAAGCCTCTGCAGACTGCCCCCTTATCTGAGTGATTTTTACAAACTTGCATTTAAGCCAATAAGTGCATAACTCAACAGGAGTGAGCACAATGTTATATATATGGCACAAATGAACTAGCACTGTCTAACTGTGAAAAGCTGATAAAATGCAAAGAGATAAGAGGCAGACTTTAAGGGATTAGAAATCAGCCTATGAGTCTACCTAGGTTTAGATTTCAACAAAGAATACCAATAGATCAAAGCAAATTTGATGATAAAAGTAAATATGAAAGTTGTTTAAAATTGCATGCCTATCTGAATCATGAAAGTTTAATTTTGACTGTTGTGTCCCTTTAAACACTAAACATAACACTGCAGCACAGATGGGTTGCAGGTCACTTCCACACCAATGTTTAAGTCAGTCACCTTCTTAGGCCGGAACAAGAGAAGTAAGGGCTTCCCTTAGCCCAGAACCATCTTAAGCATGTCAACATCACTACTAGGTGGAAATTGACTTTGGAGAGGGTGGAACTTTCCAGAAGGCTATCCTCCATACTATGGATTCCTGTTTGTTCATTGGGATTGGGAGCCCATTATGCAGAGATGAGTGGACCATGATTGGTCAGTTAGTAGCAGTCCTAAAGACTTTTAGGTGCATCACAAAGAACTTGAGCCAAAACACTGTCAGTCTTGGTCAAGTCATAGCCTTCTTCAGTCATTCCTTGAGCAAGGTGGATGCCTTCCTCTAAAATCATAAAGTAGTTCCTGATGGCATACTAATTAGTGAAGTAGCCACACTTGTCAGGAGGCTGAAGGAGTAGATAAAAGATCATATGTAGAGCATCTCCATAAAACTGTTTTCCTCTAAAAGCTTGCCATAACCATAAAATTTAGGGAAATAGCTGATCATGTGTACATTCTTTCAGATAGGGTTGTATTTAGTTGTCACTAAAGGGGGAAATACTATTTTGCAGACTTAGAACAGTGAGCAGTGGAGAAGTTATCTATGGGGACGTGTATTCAAACTGTGATCATAGGCCCTAAACAACTTAACTAGCTACAAACAGACTGCTTCAAGTACAAAACCACATTGCTAGATGAGCAGACAGACTACTCTGTTTAAAATATGAGCCCAGGAAATGAAAATGTGACAGCTGATTACTTGCCACACTTACCTTTGCCTCAACTAGAGGAATATGTAGAAGTTATTTTACTTCTTATAAGCACTCTCACTGTAGTAACACAATAACAAATTGAAGCTGACTGTTTAGCATGCCCAATTCAACAAGCATTATGGACATTTTGTTGAAGAAAGGGCCCAGCACTTAAGTTCTAAAGGACTTGATTCAGTATTTATGCCTTATTTTATAGTGGGCAATGAAATTCTCTTACAAAATGGTTGTGCTATGAGGCACACACTGACTATTTGGGCCTAAAGAATTAGAGCCTGCATTGATAAGTCTTGCTTAGGTGGAGGTGGCAACTGGCAATGTAGGTCGTTTTTGACAGCGATGTACCAACTGGTTGTTATGGAGAGAATCAATGCAAAACCCACAAAGCAAAACCTCTGAAGTGGAACTTCCTCCTTTATTATCTCCTCCATTTCATAATCAAGTTTCTCCTGGTCCAGAGTAAAGGACAGCTATAAAAGACATGCTGGGAGTCAGAGTAATATATTCTCATTGTCCAAACCAGAGACCAGGGAAATCTTCTCAATAATTTCCTCTGCCCCATGACTGCTTTGAATAATGGGATCATCTGCTACTCATTCTCTGTCCTACTGCTAGGAGTCGGAGACAACCTTCGGATTCTGATAAAGCCATCTGGCTGCTGGGTTTTGGAAGTAGACTAAAAAGTTGATGTGTACATGGAGGCTGCTTGGTAATCTCAGACCTCCTTCCAATCATACCACTAGACTTGAAGCCAAGCATTATCAGTTCCCGTCATTGTCCTCTTTACTTTTATGACTCATTCTCTGTCCTACTGCTAGGAGACAACCTTCTGATTCTAATAAAGCCACTTGGCTGCTGGGTTTTGGAAGTAGACTAAAAAGTTGATGTGTACATGGAGGCTGCTTGGTAATCTCAGACCTCCTTCCAATCATACCACTAGACTTGAAGCCAAGCATTATCAGTTTCCGTCATTGTCCTATTTACTTTTATGGGTGTACTTAGGATGACACTTACTGCTACTGATGTTGCTTGTACTGGTTGGCCATGCAACTCTCCTACTCCTGATGGCTATGGGATTGCCTGCTAGAATATATGCTATAGATGACCCAACTGCTGCTGCTGACACCACTCCTCTAGTTATGAGTATGAGCAGCAGACAAAGGCTTTGATGTTTTACTCTGTGATGCAGAGACAACAGGAGATGCAGGCACAGACTCTGCACTGATAGTGATGGTATTGGTAGTAGTGGTTCTTTTGGAGGGTGGTGGGGGCTGCTGTAAACATAGTACACTCTGACTAAAAATGTTATGACAGAATAATATAATTTTATATTATTAGCTACTATTATTTTTTTTTGTTGCTGCCCCCACTGCAATAGCAAATATAATTTCAGTTAGAAGAAGGTTACACCGTATTATGATTTATGTAATACTGATAGTATAATAGAAACAGAATAGGCAATATGCATGCACGTGCACTGTGTGCAATATTGCCAGCCACTGAGAAATTATTATTGTTGTTATATGTTTTACACGCAAATAAAAAAAGGTATGCTACTATAGTGTTGTATAGAGCTTGTAGCAAATTGCAAGGAGCCCTCAGTGCCCCATTGCAATAACAAATATGGTTTCAATTAGATGAAGGGTACACCGTACTATGGTGTATATATAATACTGATAGTATACTAGTAACAGTTGAGGCCACAGACATGCACTATTTTCAATATAGCCAGCCACTGAGAAATTATCATTAATTGGTGTTGTTATATATTTTACACCTAAATTAAAAGGTATGCTACATAACTACTATAGTGCTGTAGAGAGCCTATAGAAAACTGCTAGCTACCCACAGGGCCCAAATGCAATAACAAATATGGTTTCAATTACATGAGGAGTACACTGTACTACAATATATGTAATTCTGATAGTATTCTAGTAATGGTAAGGCAACATACAAGCACTGTGGGCAATATAGACAGCCACTGAGAAAATATTGTTATTATTGTTATTTATTATATATTTCACACCCAAATGAAAATAAATGCTAATATGGTGCTGTAGAGAGTCTGTAGCAAAATGCCAGATACCCACTGTTCTCCCACCACAATAACAAATATGGTTTCAATTAGATGAGGGGTAGACCGTACTAGGATACATCTAATACTGATAATATACTAGTAACAGTATAGGCAACATACTGTGGGCAATATAGACAGCCACTGAACAATTATTATTAATTATCTCAAATTAAAAGTTATGCTATATAACTACTATAATGCTGTAGATAGCCTATAACAATCTGCCAGGTACCCTTGCAATTACAAAACATATTGTTTCAATTAAATGAGGGGTGATAGTAATATTTATATAATATAATATATATATCTACTAACAATAGAGAAAACATTTAAAAAAAAACATGCAGCAATGTGCTCTCGCAGCAAGAAAAAACAAACTAATTTTGCAATGCATCCACTGCAATATAAATATGCAGCCTATTAAACTGTGATGCACTCACTGCAGGAAATTTTTTTTATTCTGCACACAAAGGGTCTAAATTAAAACTTTTTCCCCCAACAAAGCCAGGAGACCTTACTACCAGTCCTAACTATGCTCCTACTGCAATATATTTTAATTTTCAACACTTTAACACTAGTGATGTCGCAAACTTAAAATTTTCCGTTCGCGAACGGAGAACACGAACTTCTGCAACTGTTTGCGAACGGGCGAACCGGGCGAACCGCCATTGACTTCAATAGGCTGGCGAATTTTAAAACCCACAGGGACTCTTTCTGGCCACAATAGTGATGGAAAAGTTGTTTCAAGGGTACTAACACCTGGACTGTGGCATGCCGGAGGGGGATCCATGGCAAAACTCCCACGTAAAATTACAGTTGATGCAGAGTCTGGTTTTAATCCATAAAGGGCATAAATCACCTAACATTCCTAAATTGTTTGGAATAACGTGCTTTAAAACATCAGGTATGATGTTGTATCGATCAGGTAGTGTAAAGATTACGCCCGCTTCACAGTGACAGACCAAACTCCCCGTTTAACGCACCGCAAACAACCGCGAACAGTCCATTTGCACAACCGCAAACTCCCCATTTGCCGAAGGTTGGATACCAAGCTAGCCATGTCCCGTTTCTTGTCCTCACTGATGTCATTGAAGGTCTCTTCGTCCACCCAGCCACGTACAACACCAAGGGTCCCCGAAAGGTGAAAACAAGCCCCCTGGGACGCCTGCTGTGTTTGGTCTTCCACCTCCTCAAAGCCACCTTCCACCTCTGACTCCTCTTCTTCAGACTCCTCTCTCTGCGTTGCCTCTCTCTGCGTTATTATAAGGTGTGTTAAGTAGTACTATTCCTATCAGTTTAAACCCTGTTCCGTCCCCTATCAGGGGACGTGTATATGGCTGTTAGGATTCAACTGATGAAAGACAGTTGTTTGGATCTGCAACTGCGAAACTGTTATAAAATGTCTCAATGGAGCTGAGATTTATCTTATCAGGAAGACAACCAGCTAGCTCACAGTGAATTTTTGGTAAGATACAGTTGAGGTATATTCAGGTATGAACCTGGTTATGATCTCAGAAATAAATCAGAAGAATGTCTCTCTGTATGAGGAAGAGCTATATATATAATTAAGCAGGCAGTCCTGATTAACTAAACAGTGTCTCTTGTTATCATATACCAGGTGAGTAACGAATTGCAGTGATGAGAAACTTTACATATATACATATATACAAATAAGAACATATTCATGCTTACCACAACCTCAGGTCACTTTGCTTGTAGTTATTTTCAGTGAGAGGAGAGTTTCTGATCTGCAGCTGACAGGCAACAGTGAAGCAATGCAATCAGGTAAGAGACAGAGCGGCTGTATGGAAACTGGAACTCAATTACAGGTTGATATTCCTTAGAGCCTTTAATGTAATTAGTCAGCGGCAGACTTAGTTACAGTGACTGTGACAAACAAAAGTGCAGAGGTTTGTTATTGTAGCACAACGGTTTCCTTTGAGAGGAAATGATTGCTGCAGCTTGTGGGAGTCAGCATGAAGTGGGAATCAGTCTCCCAGTTTGTAAAGATCCTGTGCTGCAGGCAGTTTAATGATTGGAAAGTTTCCTATTGTTTAGGATGCTTGAAATATCTCAGTAGATAAAGGAGATTAGAAGAGTAATTTGTAATCCAAAATATTTTAGGATAAAGCAGAGAGAGCAACTATGTTACTCCTATAACACTCAATAACTAAGCACTTGTCTAAGGTTAGAAGACAGGTGATATAGAGTAGGTAGGTTGGTCTAATGCAGTGCTTTCCAAACTGTGTGTCGGGACACACTAGTGTGTCGGCAGCAGTGTGTAGGTGTGTCCCTGCTTCAGCACAAATTTTTTAAATTTACATTTTTTTTTTAATTGTTTTTTGGTTTCTGACTTTCCACCTGCCTGCTACGCATATCACATGGTTGACACATGATTGATACCTAGTGGGTCACAGATCATCTTAACCAATTGGCACAGCTCAGTGGGAACTGAAACTATTACCATTGGCGGATTTGGCGGCACATTGGCTCGTGACTGCACGTGTAGTCTCCTTAATTGGCTCGTGACTGCAAGTGTAGTCAGTGAGTGGGACAGCAGTGTGTTTGCAGCGTGGGCAGTAGTCAGTCGGACTCACAGAGCTCTGAGGGTGGCAGCTTAAACGCTGAGCTGAAGTCAGTGGGATTTTTTTGTTCATTGCTGCTCCTGCTCTTGATATATGGATAAGAAGTGGAAGCTTAAAAATACTTGATGATAAAATGTGAGTGTCTTTATCTAATATTACATCAAATATTCCGAAACTGTGTTCATCCCATCAACCTCATACATCACATTAAAATAGTAAGTAGCTATTGGTGTTATTAAACTTTTTTTTAATTCTTGCACATACATCCTGTTACTTGTGAATGCATTTTGTTATTATATAATTTATGTATGTGCCCATATCTCTTAAAACAAGTTAGTTTAACCTCCTGTTTGCTAGTACAACTGAACTACTGTGTCACAAAATTATGTAGGTCTACAAAGTGTGTCACCAACATGAAAAGTTTGGAAAGCTCTGGTCTAATGAATAAAGGTGGTATTGGAAGTTATTCACACAAGTCAGTTTAAGGTGGAATACCTGACAGAATCCCCCCCTCAAGCAAACTGCACCACGGTTTGTGGCCGAGTTCTATGAGGATTGTGTCTATGGAATTGAGCAACAAGGCTAGGGGCAGTTATATGAGACTCCGGTTCCCAAGTGTCCTCATCGGGGCAGTAGCCCTTCCAACGAATCAAGTATTGTAGTTCACCATTATGAATCCTGGAGTCAGTGATCTCCTTCACTTCATATTCCTCAGAGTCCAAAAGTGGTGTTGTTGGTGGCATCACCTGAGTCTTGGTGATTTTAGCTGGTTTCAACAGGGAGACGTGAAAGGTCGGATGGATGGTTATGGTAGAGGGCAACTGAAGGGTGACTGCATTCTCGTTGATTGCACGAATGATCTGAAATGGTCCTATGAATAGACTAGCTAATTTTTTACTGGGAACTTGAAGTCGTAGATTTTTTGTCGACAACCATACCCAATCCCCTGTAGTATATGTCGGTGGTGTTCTTCGCCTGAGATCATAATAATTTTTCTGAACTACCTGTGCGGTCTCCATATTTCTGCGAAGTAGTTGGAAATTCTCAGTTATTTTATCAGCAAATTCTTCAATGGAAGGATTCGATGTAACTTGTTTTGAATTTACAGAGATATTGGGATGATATGCAAAATTAGCAAAAAATGGGCATAACTTAGTAGAGGAATTGGTAGAGTTATTGTACAAAAATTCAGCTAAAGATAAGTATTTTTTCCATTCATCTTGATGATATGCACAATAACATCATAGGTAGGATTCAAGCCACTGATTAAGTCGTTCAGCCTGTCCGTTGGTCTGCGGATGATATGCAGTGGTGTACCTGTGTTTAATTTGAAGTTTCTGGCAGAGGTTTCTCCAGAAGCGGGAGGCAAACTGAGTACCTCTGTCCGTGGTTAGTATAGATGGTATGCCATGTTATCTAACAACATTATCGATGAAGAGCTGAGCGGTTTCAGAGGAACTGGGAAGTTTGTGAAATGGTATGAAATGAGCTTGTTTCGTAAACAGATCTATAACGACTAAAATGGTATTCATACCTGATAATACTGGTAGTTCAATGATAAAATCCATGCCCAAATGGGACCATGGTCTATCTGGTATCTGAATGGGCATGAATAAGCCATAAGGAGCTTTCTTTTCAGACTTAGAAGATGTGCAGATGATGTAGTTATGTACATATTCCGTTATGTCTTGTATCATCTTAGGCCACCAGTAACTCCTAGAGATTATTTCATTTGTTCTTTTAATGCCTGGATGACCGCAGAGAGGAGGATTGTGGTGGTCCTTAATTAACTCCTTGCGTAGGGAGATAGGAATGTATAATTTATCCTTATAAACCATCTGAGGCTTTCTGTAGATCATCTGGAATATGGGTTTCCAAATGAAGAGCCTTGTGGTACTTAGCCTTGTCACAGTAAGTTAAGCCAATGAATTTCTCATGAGAGATGATTTCTGTTGGATTGTCATTATTTACAGGTATAGGATCTCTTCTGGAAAGAGCATCTGCCTTGCCATTTTTTGAGGCAGGTTTGTAGACTATTTGGAAATTAAATCTACTAAAAAAGAAGACTCCAGCGTACCTGACGTGCTGAAAGTGTCTTATTCCACTGTAAGTACTCCAAGTTCTTGTGATCGGTATACACCAAGATGGGAAGTAATGTGCCCTCTAGGAGATGTCTCCAGTACTCAAACGATCGCTTGATGGAAAGCAATTCTTTTTCCCCTATAGGGTAATTCCTTTCAGGAGGAGATAACAACTTCGAATAAAAAGCTATGGGATGTAAAGGGTGTGTGATATCTTGTCTTTGTGAACGTACTGCTCCAAGTGCATACTCCGAGGAATCAACCTCTAAAACAAACTGTAATTCAGGGTTTGGATGACATAAAATTGGAGCAGAAGTAAAAGAGTTTTTTAGGAATGTAAATGCTTCTTCAGCCTTTGGGTTCCATTGAAATACGGTTGATGATCCAGTTAAAGCTGTCAGAGGTTTAGCTATTGTGGAATAGCCCTTGATAAACTTTCGGTAGTAGTTGCTAAACCCTAAGAACCTCTGAAGTTCCTTTCAGTTTTTTGGGGTAGGCCACTTTTCAACAGCTTCCACTTTGTTCGGTTGCATTTCAATTCCTTCTGGGGATATAGAGTACCCCAAAAAAGGAGATCCTGGTGGTATGGAAAAGGCATTTTTCTGATTTGGCATACAAACTGTGAACTTGTAACCGGGATAAAACCCATCTCACATGCTTAATGTGATCCTCTAAAGTTTGTGAATATATTAAAATGTCGTCTAAATCAGTGATTTTTAACCTTTTTTTTGCCGTGGCACACTTTTTTACATTAAAAAATCCTGTGGC
Source organism: Bombina bombina (assembly GCF_027579735.1). Classification (NCBI taxonomy): domain Eukaryota; kingdom Metazoa; phylum Chordata; class Amphibia; order Anura; family Bombinatoridae; genus Bombina; species Bombina bombina. Next base: position 395,748,650 of record NC_069499.1, on the reverse strand, counting down.
ACACCACCATCCCAAAATGTAAAAAAATCACACATTGTAGCCTAATACAGCATATATATATATATATACACATACACACAAACACACACATAGTGTATGTATTGTGCTGTTATGCCATGCCTCCTACAAACTACCTTGCACTGGGAGTAAAAAACAAGCTAAGTTTAAAAAATATGTGTCACTGTTGTCAGTATGCCGTGGCACACCTGAGGATCTCTCACGGCACACTAGTGTGCCACGGCACACTGGTTGAAAAACACTGGTCTAAATAGACTACGACACAAATATCCAACAGGTCCCTAAACACATCATTGATGTAATGTTGAAAAGTTGCAGTGGCATTACATAGGCCGAACGGCATTACCAGATACTCGTAGAGCCCATATCTGGTATGAAGTGCCGTCAGCCACTCATCTCCCTCTCGTTTGCGAATGAGATTGTACGCGCCCCTTAAATCGAGTTTAGTAAATATGGTCGCCTCATGCAACCGTTCAATCAGTTCGGGGATTAGAGGGAGAGGATATATGTTTTTTACTGTGATCTTATTTAGTTCCCTGTAGTCTATGATGGGACGTAATGACTGATCTTTGTTCTTGACAAAGAACATACCCGCACCAGCAGGAGAGACAGAAGGTCTTATAAATCCCTTCTTCAAGTTGTCGTCTAGATAAGACTTGAGGTGTACCAATTCAGGTTGGCTTAAGGGATATAGATGGCCATAGGGTATAGCTGAGCCCGGCTTCAAATCTATGGGGCAGTCATAACTACAGTGAGGAGGTAGTGTTTCAGCCTCCCTTTTACTAAACACTTCAGAGAAATCTGCATACTCGGGAGGTATTTGTAAACATTCCTCAGACATATTTATAGAATGAGGAGTGTTTAAACAGACTTTTTGACAGTAAGAAGAATCTAAAGAAACCTGTAGAGTTTTCCAATTTATTACAGGTTCATGTAGTCTGAGCCATTGCATGCCCAATACAATAGGGAAATGTGTGGAAGGGAGGACATCAAAGCACAAAAATTCATAGTGGTTAGAGTGAGTACTTACTAATATGGGTACAGTATGGTGAGTTATTGGGCCGCTAGAAATATATGTACCATCAACAACACGAATAGACACAGGCTGTTGTTTTTGCTCAAGTGGTATTTTATTAATTCTAACAAACTCCAAATCAATATAAGTCCCATGTGCACCCGTGTCAACTATGGCTTCTGCTGGGTAGCGCTTACGGTCCCACGTGCAAGAAGAAAGAGATGTTACAGTAGTTAGATTTAACCTGAGGAGAATCAACAGTATTACTCAAAACCCACTTACTCTTCTTGTTTTTCTGTAATAAGGGGCATTCTCTCACAGTATGTGTTGGATTGGCACAATATAAACATAATGCTTTAGACCTCCTTCTTTGTTTTTCCTCCTGGGATAACGGACCTCTCAATAGACCTATGTCCATAGGTTCCTGTGTGACAGCAGTCGCGCTGGGATGGTAGGTAGATGGAGATGACCTTTTATAAGTTTGATCTGAACCATGGCGTTCATTCTTTCTTTCTTTCAGCCGTCTATCAATTTGTACTGAGAGTCTCATTAAACCTTCTAAGGAATCAGGAAGTTCCACTCAGGCCAGTTCATCCTTTATTGCGTCGGACAGTCCTAAACGGAACTGATTCCTTAGTGCTATATGGTTCCATTGAGAGTCTGTTGAAAACTGTTTGAATTCAGTGATGTATACTTCAGCAGAGCGGGAACCTTGTTTTAGTGCCCTCATTTTAGTTTCAGCTGTTGTTGTGTGTTGGTGTCAGAGTATAATTCATCCATTGCAGCCAAAAAGCTAGGGAGAGACGAGATAATGGGGTTGTTGGTCTCAAAGAAAGAGTCTGCCCAGATTCTTGGTTCACCCCTTAAATAGGTGATCATTGTCAATACCTTCACCCTATCAGTGGGATAGGTTTTTGGTTTTAACGTAAAGGTAAGGAGACAGGCATTTCTAAATTGTCTGTACAGCCGTCTATCCCCTGAGAAAACATCTGGAGGAGAGATGTGTGGTTCAGGGAAGCTCTCAGAGGTTGTTGCCTTCTGTGTTATAGCATCCTTTATGATCTTCCTTAAGGTTTCGTTTTCAACCTGTAGGTTGGTGAGGGCTTGACCCATTTGATCCACTTTCTGAGATAAACCATACACTATCTGCGGCAGTTCCGCTGGATCCATTTTATTGGCTTAGTTATTATGTTAGGATTCAACTGATGAAAGACAGTTGTTTGGATCTGCAACTGCGAAACTGTTATAAAATGTCTCAATGGAGCTGAGATTTATCTTATCAGGAAGACAGCCAGCTATCTCACAGTGAATTTTTGGTAAGATACAGTTGAGGTATATTCAGGTATGAACCTGGTTATGATCTCAGAAATAAATCAGAAGAATGTCTCTCTCTATGAGGAAGAGCTATATATATAATTAAGCAGGCAGTCCTGATTAACTAAACAGTGTCTCTTGTTATCATATACCAGGTGAGTAATGAATTGCAGTGATGAGAAACTTCACATATATACATATATACAAAGTAGAACATGTTCATGCTTACCACAACCTCAGGTCACTTTGCTTGTAGTTATTTTCAGTGAGAGGAGAGTTTCTGATCTGCAGCTGACAGGCAACAGTGAAGCAATGCAATCAGGTACGAGACAGAGCGGCTGTATGGAAACTGGAACTCAATTACAGGTTGTTATTCCTTAGAGCCTTTAATGTAATTAGTCAGCGGCAGACTTAGTTACAGTGACTGTGACAAACAAAAGTGCAGAGGTTTGTTATTGTAGCACAACGGTTTCCTTTGAGAGGAAATGATTGCTGCAGCTTGTGGGAGTCAGCATGAAGTGGGAATCAGTCTCCCAGTTTGTAAAGATCCTGTGCTGCAGGCAGTTTAATGATTGGAAAGTTTCCTATTGTTTAGGATGCTTGAAATATCTCAGTAGATAAAGGAGATTAGAAGAGTAACTATGTTACTCCTATAACACTCAATAACTAAGCACTTGTCTAAGGTTAGAAGACAGGTGATATAGAGTAGGTAGGTTGGTCTAATGAATAAAGGTGGTATTGGAAGTTATTCACACAAGTCAGTTTAAGGTGGAATACCTGACAGAATCCCCCCCTCAAGCAAACCGCACCACGGTTTGTGGCCGAGGTCTATGAGGATTGTGTCTATGGAATTGAGCAACAAGGCTAGGGGCAGTTATATGAGACTCCGGTTCCCAAGTGTCCTACGTAGAACATGTTCATGCTTACCACAACCTCAGGTCACTTTGCTTGTAGTTATTTTCAGTGACAGACAGGTGATATAGAGTACGTAGGTTAGTCTAATGAATAAAGGTGGTATTGGAAGTTATTCACACAAGTCAGTTTAAGGTGGAATACCTGACAATGGCATGGATTTTAGGAAACGGGAGATGGAAAAAGATGCTTGGTCGGTCCTCCTACTTCAAATTTGGGGCACTGCGCGTGCAATCGTGACCGGACTTTTAGCCGACGGACATTTGGCAGACGGACATTTGGCCGACGGACATTTGGCTGAAACACAAGTGGCTGCAGATAACAGTCCGGCCACGAGATAGATAGATTTGATAGATAGATAGATAGATAGATACATAGATTAGATAGATAGATAGATCAATAGATGCAATAGATACATTTGATAGATACGATAGATAGATAGATAGATTTGATAGATAAATAGATAGATTTGATAGATAGATAATTTCCCAGACAGAGAATTACAAGACATGCCTCTGGGACCCATGGTAAGGTTCCCAGAGGCAGTTGCGGCGCCAGGGGATGTGTATATGGCATGGATTTTAGGAACCGGGAGATGGAAAAAGATGCTTGGTCAGTCCTCCTACTTCAAATTTGGGGCACTGCGCGTGCAATCTACTGTGCCACCAGATATGAGTGGTGTGTTAAGTAGTACTATTCTTATCAGTTTAATCCCTGTTACATCTCCTATCAGGGGACGTGTATATGGCATGGATTTTAGGAACCGGGAGATGGAAAAAGATGCTTGGTCGGTCGTCCTACTTCAAATTTGGGGCACTGCGCGTGCAATTGTGGCCGGACTTTTAGCCGACGGACATTTAGCAGACGGACAATTGGCCGACGGACATTTGGCTGAAACACAAGTGGCTGCAGATAACAGTCCGGCCACGAGATAGATAGATTTGATAGATAGATAGATACATAGATTAGATAGATAGATCAATAGATGCAATAGATACATTTGATAGATACGATAGATAGATAGATAGATTTGATAGATAAATAGATAGATTTGATAGATAGATAATTTCCCAGACAGAGAATTACAAGACATGCCTCTGGGACCCATGGTAAGGTTCCCAGAGGCAGTTGCGGCGCCAGGGGATGTGTATATGGCATGGATTTTAGGAACCGGGAGACGGAAAAAGATGCTTGGTCGGTCCTCCTACTTCAAATTTGGAGCACTGCGCGTGAAATCTACTGTGCCACCAGATATGAGTGGTGTGTTAAGTAGTACTATTCTTATCAGTTTAATCCCTGTTACGTCCCCTATCAGGGGACGTGTATATGGCATGGATTTTAGGAACCGGGATATGGAAAAAGATGCTTGGTCGGTCCTCCTACTTCAAATTTGGGGCACTGCGCGTGCAATCTACTGTGCCACCAGATATGAGTGGTGTGTTAAGTAGTACTATTCTTATCAGTTTAATCCCTGTTACATCTCCTATCAGGGGACGTGTATATGGCATGGATTTTAGGAACCGGGAGATGGAAAAAGATGCTTGGTCGGTCCTCCTACTTCAAATTTGGGGCACTGCGCGTGCAATCGTGGCCGGACTTTTAGCCGACGAACATTTGTCAGACGGACATTTGGCTGAAACACAAGTGGCTGACAGATAACAGTCCGGCCATGAGATAGATTTGATAGATAGATAGATACATAGATTAGATAGATCAATAGATGCAATAGATACATTTGATAGATACGATAGATAGATAGATAGATAGATTTGATAGATAAATAGATAGATTTGATAGATAGATAATTTCTCATACAGAGAATTACAAGACGTGCGGTCTGGGACCCATGGTAAGGTTCCCAGAGGCAGTTGCGGCGCCAGGGGACGTGTATATGGCATGGATTTTAGGAACCGGGAGATGGAAAAAGATGCTTGGTCGGTCCTCCTACTTCAAATTTGGGGCACTGCGCGTGCAATCTACTGTGCCACCAGATATGAGTGGTGTGTTAAGTAGTACTATTCTTATCAGTTTAATCCCTGTTACGTACCCTATCAGGGGACGTGTATATGGCATCGATTTTAGGAACCGGGAGATGGAAAAAGATGCTTGGTCGGTCCTCCTACTTCAAATTTGGGGCACTGCGCGTGCAATCTACTGTACCACAAGATATGAGTGGTGTGTTAAGTAGTACTATTCTTATCAGTTTAATCCCTGTTATGTCCCCTATCAGGGGACATGTGTATGGCATGGATTTTAGGAACTGGGAGATGGAAAAAGATGCGTGGTCGGTCCTCCTACTTCAAATTTGGGGCACTGCGCGTGCAATCGTGGCCGGACTTTTAGCCGATGGACATTTGGCAGACGGACATTTGGCCGAAACACAAGTGGCTGTCAGGTAACAGTCCGGCCACGAGAAAGATAGATTTGATAGATAGATAGATAGATAGATAGATAGATACATAGATTAGATAGATAGATCAATAGATGCAATAGATACATTTGATAGATACGATAGATAGATGATAGATAGATAGATTTGATAGATAAATAGATAGATTTGATAGATAGATAGATAGATAATTTCCCAGACAGAGAATTACAAGACGTGCGGCCTGGGACCCATGGTAAGGTTCCCAGAGGCAGTTGCGGCGCCAGGGGACGTGTATATGGCATGGATTTTAGGAACCGGGAGATGGAAAAAGATGCTTGGTCGGTCCTCCTACTTCAAATTTGGGGTACTGCGCATGCAATCTACTGTGCCACCAGATAGGAGTGGTGTGTTAAGTAGTATTATTCTTATCAGTTTAATCCCTGTTACGTCCCCTATCAGGGAACGTGTATATGGCATGGATTTTAGGAACCGGGAGATGGAAAAAGATGCTTGGTCGGTCCTCCTACTTCAAATTTGGGGCTCTGCGCGTGCAATCTACTGTGCCACCAGATATGAGTGGTGTGTTAAGTAGTACTATTCTTATCAGTTTAATCCCTGTTACGTCCCCTATCAGGAGACGTGTATATGGCATGGATTTTAGGAACCGGGAGATGGAAAAAGATGCTTAGTCGGTCCTCCTACTTCATATTTGGGGCACTGCGCATGCAATCTAATGTGCCACCAGATAGGAGTGGTGGGTTAAGTAGTACTATTCCTATCAGTTTAATACCTGTTACGTGCCTTTTTTTTGGTTTGGTTTTTGAAGCCACAGTGCAGCACCAGAGGCCAGAAAAATTTGGCATGTACACATGCCTGAAAAATTAGGTATTGTTGCAGCCGCTGCTGTAGCAGCGGCCAGAAAAATTGATGTTTGTTTCCCAGGCAGAAAGTGCCCTTAAACATAGCGGCTTGAACCCTAGTTGGTGGCGGATAAGTCATGCAAGTCATCCGGCATTTGAAGATAAAACACAGCAGTGTGTGGACCATTTTTAGCCCAAGGCAGCTCATCTCATCAGGCCTTTTTTACTCAAATGTATCGCCTAATGTCAGTCCCTTCGGGATCCATCCCTCATTCATCTTAATAAAGGTGAGGTAATCGAGACTTTTTTGACCTAGGCGACTTCTCTTCTCAGTGACAATACCTCCTGCTGCACTGAATGTCCTTTCTGACAGGACACTTGAAGCAGGGCAGGCCAGAAGTTCTATCACAAATTGGGATAGCTCAGACCACAGGTCAAGCCTGCACACCCAGTAGTCAAGGGGTTCATCACTCCTCAGAGTGTCAAGATCTGCAGTTAAGGCGAGGTAGTCTGCTACCTGTCAGTCGAGTCGTTCTCTAAGGGTAGACCCAGAAGGGCTGTGGCGATGCATAGGGCTTAAAAAGCTCTGCATGTCCTCCATCAACAACACGTCTGTAAAGCGTCCTGTCCTTGCCGGCGTGGTCTGGGAGGAGGAGGATTACTTTCACCTCTTCCCCTGTTAGATTCCCGTTGTGCTGTGACATCACCCTTATACGCTGTGTAAAGCATACTTTTTAATTTATTTTGGAACTGCTGCATCCTTTCCGACTTGCGGTAATTCGGTAACATTTCAGGCATTTTATGCTTATACCGGGGGTCTAGTAGCGTGGACACCCAGTACAGGTTGTTCTCCTTCAGCTTTTTTATACAAGGGTCCCTCAACAGGCCCGACAGCATGAAAGACCCCATTTGCACAAGGATGGATGCCGAGCTACTCATGTCCCGTTCCTCATCCTTAGTGATCTCACTGAAGGTATCTTCTTCCCCCCAGCCACGTACTACACGACGGGTAACAGATAGGTGACAACGAGCACCCTGGGATGCCTGTTGTGGTTGGTCTTCCCCCTCCTCCTCAAAGCCACATTCCTCCTCTGACTCCTCTTCCTCACAATCCTCTTCCAGCGTTGCCGCTGGTCCAGCAAGCTATGCTGATAAGGCTGTTTCTGGTGGTGATGGTGACCACAACTCTTCCTCTTCACGCTCATCTATGGCCTGATCCAGCACTCTTCACAGGGCACGCTCCAGGAAGAAAACAAATGGTATGATGTCGCTGATGGTGCCTTCAGTGCGACTGACTATGCTTGTCACCTCCTCAAAAGGATGCATGAGCCTACAGGCATTGCGCATGAGCGTCCAGTAAAGTGGCAAAAAAATTCCCAACTCCGCAGAGGCTGTCCTAGCACCCCGGTCATACAAATACTCGTTAACAGCTTTTTCTTGTTGGAGCAGGCGGTCGAACATTAGGAGTGTTGAATTCCAATGTGTCGGGCTGTCGCAAATCAAGCGCCTCACTGGCATGTTGTTTCGCCGCTGGATATCGGAAAAGTGCACCATGGCCGTGTAGGAACGCCTCAAATGGCCACACACCTTCCTGGCCTGGTTCAGGACGTCCTGTAAGCCTGGGTACTTATGCACAAAGCGTTGTACGATCAGATTACACACATGTGCCATGCACGGCACATGTGTCAACTTGCCCAATTTCAATGCCGCCACAAAATTACTTCCATTGTCAGAAATCACTTTGCTGATCTCCAGTTGGTGTGGAGTCAGCCACTGATCCACCTGTGCGTTCAGGGTGGACAGGAGTGCTGGTCCGGTGTGACTCTCTGCTTTCAGACAAGTCAACCCCAAGACGGCGTGACACTGCCGTATCCGGGATGTGAAATAGTACATGGGGAGCTGGGGGGGTGCCGTTGATGTGGAGCAAGACGCAGCAGCAGAACAGGACTCAGCCGAGGAGGTTATGGAAGAGGATGGAGTAGGATGAGTAGAGGAGGTGGCAGCAGGCCTGCCTAAAAGTCGTGGCGATGTCACCAACTCCTCTGCAGAGCCACGCATTCCATGCTTGGCTGCCGTCAGCAGGTTTACCCAATGCACAGTGTAGGTGATATACCTGCCCTGACCATGCTTTGCAGACCAGCTATCAGTGGTCAGATGGACCCTTGGCCCAACACTGTGTGCCAGACATGCCATTACTTCCTTTCGCACAATTGAGTACAGGTTGGGGATTGCCTTTTGTGCAAAGAAATTTCAGCTGGGTACCTTCCACTGCGGTATCCCAATAGCTACAAATTTTTGAACGCCTCAGACTCCACCAGCTTGTATGGTAAAAGCTGGCAGGCTAAGAGTTGAGACAAGCCAGCTGTCAGACGCCGGGTAAGGGGGTGACTTTGTGACATTGGCTTCTTATGCTCAAACATGTCCTTGATAGACACCTGACTGTGGGCAGATGAGCAGGAACTGCTCCGGAAGAGAGACGGAGTGGCGGATGGTTGAGAGGGGGCAAGGAGGACAGCAGTGGTTGACGTGACTGAAGATGCTGGACCAGGAGGAGGATGGCGGCTTTTAGTTTGTGTGCTGCTTCTACTTATTTGTTGATCCCATAGGCGTTTGTGATGTGCGATCATGTGCCTTCGCAAAGCAGTTGTATCTAGGTGGGTATTGGACTTCCCACGACTCAGTTTCTTTTGGCACAGGTTGCCAATGGCATCGCTGATGTCAGAGGCAGACACACAAAAAAAATGCCACACTGCTGAGCTCTGCGATGACGGCATTCTGGTGGTGGCAACAGCATGCGTTGATTGGCGTGCTGTCTGGCTGACCCCGGGTGCCGATGCATGCTGTCTGACTGTGCCACTAGCTCCTTGCGATGACCTCCCCCTGCTTCCAACTCGTCTCCTCCTCCTCCTCTCTGTCTCCCCATCTGAACTTTCCCCCTGTTCTTCTTCTCTTCTAGCGGACACCAACGTGACATCCACGGACGCATCGTCATCATCAACCGCTTCACTTGTATCTGACAAATCAACAAAGGAAGCAGCAGCGGGTACAACATCATCATCATCATCACACCGTACGTCCATGTCTGTAATGCTGCCTGACTGAGACATATCACTGTTATCTACATCCTCTGTCAATGATGGTTGCACATTACTCATTTCTTCCAACTGATGTGTTAAAAAAACTCCTCTGACAGATTGAGTGAAGCGGCTGTGGTGCTAGTGTTGGTGGTGGCGGCAGGCAGGCGAGTAGTAACTTGAGAGGTGCCCGAAGATAAGCTGGAGGAGGATGGTGCGTCAAGGTTCGGAGCGGAAGCTATAGAAGATTGGGTGCCCTGTGTTAAAAAGTCAACTATTTCCTCAGAACTTTTCGAGTTCATGGGACGTGGCCTCTGAACACTGGGCATTATTCTAGGGCCAAAGGGAATCACAGCACCATGACCATGACGGCACCTGCGGGGTGGCCTGCCTCTCATTTTTTTTTTAAATATACACTTACACTACTATTAAACAAGATATGAGTGGTGGCACTGGGCAAGTGGGCACAGTATACGCTGTGAGCCTGACACAAAAAAGCAGACTGGTGTTTCACAGTCCAAAAAGTTTTTTTTTTTTTTTAAATGTACACTTACACTACTATTAAACAAGATATGAGTGGTGGCACTGGGCAAGTGGGCACAGTATATGCTGTGAGCCTGACACAAAAAAGCAGACTGATGTTTCACAGTCCAAAAAGTTTTTTTTTTTTAAATGTACACTTACACTACTATTAAACAAGATATGAGTGGTGGCATTGGGCAAGTGGGCACAGTATACGCTGTGAGCCTGATACAAAAAAGCAGACTGTTGTTTCACAGTCCATAAAGTTTTTATTTTTTTTAAATGTACACTTACACTACTATTAAACAAGATATGAGTGGTGACACTGGGCAAGTGGGCCCAGTATAAGCTGTGAGCCTGAAACAAAAAAGCAGACTGATGTTTTACAGTCCAAAAAGTTTTTTTTGTTTTTAAATGTACACTTACACTACTATTAAACAAGATATGAGTGTTGGCACTGGGCAAGTGGGCACAGTATACGCTGTGAGCCTGACACAAAAAAGCAGACTGATGTTTCACAGTCCAAAAAGTTTTTATTTTTTTAAATGTACACTTACACTACTATTAAACAAGATATGAGTGGTGGCACTGGGCAAGTGGGCACAGTATATGCTGTGCGCCTGACACAAAAAAGCAGACTGATGTTTCACAGTCCAAAAAGTTTTTATTTTTTTAAATGTACACTTACACTACTCTTAAACAAGATATGAGTGGTGGCACTGGGCCAGTGGGCACAGTATACGCTGTGAGCCTTACACAAAAAAGCAGACTGATGTTTCAAAGTCCAAAAAGTTTGTTTTGCTTTTAAATGTACACTTACACTACTATTAAACAAGATATGAGTGGTGCCACTGGGCAAGTGTGCACAGTATACGCTGTGAGCCTGACACAAAAAAGCAGACTGATGTTTCACAGTCCAAAAAGTTTTTATTTTTTTAAATGTACACTTACACTACTATTAAACAAGATATGAGTGGTGGAACTGGGCAAGTGGGCACAGTATACACTGTGAGCCTGACACAAAAAAGCAGACTGATGTTTCACAGTCCAAAAAGTTTTTATTTTTTTAAATGTACACTTACACTACTATTAAACCAGATATGAGTGGTGGCACTGGGCAAGTGGGCCCAGTATAAGCTGTGAGCCTGACACAAAAAAGCAGACTGATGTTTCACAGTCCAAAAAGTTTTTTTTGTTTTTAAATGTACACTTACACTACTATTAAACAAGATATGAGTGGTGACACTGGGCAAGTGGGCACAGTATACGCTGTGAGCATGACACAAAAAAGCAGACTGATGTTTCACAGTCCAAAAAGTTTTTTTTTTTTTAATGTACACTTACACTACTATTAAACAAGAAATGAGTGATGGCACTGGGCAAGTGGGCACAATATAAGCTGTGAGCCTGACACAAAAAAGCAAACTGATGTTTCACAGTCCAAAAAGTTTTTTTGTTTTTTTTAAATGTACACTTACACTACTATTAAACAAGATATGAGTGGTGGCACTGGGCAAGTGGGCACAGTATACGCTGTGAGCCTGATACAAAAAAGCAGACTGATGTTTCACAGTCCAAAAAGTTTTTATTTTTTTAAATGTACACTTACACTACTATTAAACAAGATATGAGTGGTGGCACTGGGCAAGTGGGCACAGTATATGCTGTGAGCCTGACACAAAAAAGCAGACTGATGTTTCACAGTCCAAAAAGTTTTTATTTTTTTAAATGTACACTTACACTACTATTAAACAAGATATGAGTGGTGGCACTGGGCAAGTGGGCACAGTATACGCTGTGAGCATGACACAAAAAAGCAGACTGATGTTTCACAGTCCAAAAAGTTTTTTTTGTTTTTAAATGTACACTTACACTACTATTAAACAAGATATGAGTGGTGGCACTGGGCAAGTGGGCACAGTATACGCTGTGAGCCTGACACAAAAAAGCAAACTGATGTTTCACAGTCCAAAAAGTTTTTTTGTTTTTTTTAAATGTACACTTACACTACTATTAAACAAGATATGAGTGGTGGCACTGGGCAAGTGGGCACAGTATACGCTGTGAGCCTGATACAAAAAAGCAGACTGATGTTTCACAGTCCAAAAAGTTTTTATTTTTTTAAATGTACACTTACACTACTATTAAACAAGATATGAGTGGTGGCACTGGGCAAGTGGGCACAGTATATGCTGTGAGCCTGACACAAAAAAGCAGACTGATGTTTCACAGTCCAAAAAGTTTTTATTTTTTTAAATGTACACTTACACTACTATTAAACAAGATATGAGTGGTGGCACTGGGCAAGTGGGCACAGTATACGCTGTGAGCATGACACAAAAAAGCAGACTGATGTTTCACAGTCCAAAAAGTTTTTTTTGTTTTTAAATGTACACTTACACTACTATTAAACAAGATATGAGTGGTGGCACTGGGCAAGTGGGCACAGTATACGCTGTGAGCCTGACACAAAAAAGCAGACTAATGTTTCACAGTCCAAAAATATTTTTGTTTTTAAATTTACACTACTGTTACACCAGATATGAGTGGTGGCACTGGGCAAGTGGGCACAGTATACGCTGTGAGCCTGGCACACACGCTGGCTTGCAGGCAACTTCAATTAGATTACACAAGCAGACTGATGTTTCACAGTCAAATTTTTTTTTAAAAAAATTTACACTACTGTTACACCAGATATGAGTGGGGGCTCTGGGCAAGTGGGCACAGTATACGCTGTGAGTCTGGCACACACGCTGGCAGTCAGGCAACTGCAATTAGATTACACTAGCAGACTGATGTTTCACAGTCAAAATGTTTATTTTTTTTAAATTTACACTACTGTTACACCAGATATGAGTGGTGGCACTGGGCAAGTGGGCCTGGCACACATGCTGGCAGGCAAGCAACTGCAATTAGATTACACTAGCAGACTGATGTTTCACAGTCAAAAAAGTTTTTTTTTTTAAAATTTACACTACTGTTACACCAGATATGAGTGGTGGCACTGGGCAAGTGGGCCTGGCACACACGCTGGCAGGCAGGCAACTGCAATTAGATTACACTAGCAGACTGATGTTTCACAGTCAAAAAAGATTTTTTTTTTAAATTTACACTACTGTTACACCAGATATGAGTGGTGGCACTGGGTAAGTGGGCCTGGCAAACACGCTGGCAGGCAGGCAACTGCAATTAGATTACACAAGCAGACTGATGTTTCACAGTCAAAAAAGTTTTTTTTTTAAATTTACACTACTGTTACACCAGATATGAGTGGTGGCACTGGGCAAGTGGGCACAGTATACGCTGTGAGCCTGGCACACACGCTGGCAGGCAGGCAACTGCAATTAGATTACACAAGCAGACTGATGTTTCACAGTAAAAAAAGGTTTTTTTTTTAAATTTACACTACTGTTACACCAGATATGAGTGGTGGCACTGGGCAAGTGGGCCTGGCACACACGCTGGCAGGCAGACAACTGCAATTAGATTACATTAGCAGACTGATGTTTCACAGTCAAATTTTTTTTTTTTTTTAATTTACACTACAGTTACACCAGATATGAGTGATGGCACTGGGCAAGTGGCTTGGCAGGCGGGCAACTGCAATTAGATTACACAGAATTTTTTTTTTTAAAAAATGATGTTCTAGCCCTAAAAAGGGTTTTTTGGGGTGCTGTCCTTACAGCAGAGATCAGATGAGTCCTTCAGTCCAGTAGTGGACACTGAATACACTAGCCTAGCTATCAATTTCCCTATTAAATCACCAGCAGCTACACTGTCCCTCCTCTCACTAACAATGCAGCTTCCGAATGAATCTAAAATGGCTGCTGTCCAGGAGCTGGGAGGGTCTGGGAGGGAGGGTCTGCTGCTGATTGGCTGGAATGTGTCTGCAGACTGTGAGATACAGGGTCAAAGTTTACTCAATGATGATGAATAGGGGGCGGATCGAACATCACATATGTTCGCCTGCTGTTGCGAACAAGCTATGTTCACCGGGAACTATTCGCCGGCGAACTATTCGTGACATCACTATTTAACACTAAACTAGTAAAGTAAAATTATAAATCCCTGATCCTCAGAGTGAAAGAAAAAAAAATTACACTGCACTACAAGAAAAATCTGATTCTGCTCAAAGTTCCCTCCCCCCAAACTAAAAAAAAACAGCACACAGCTGACAGAGGCGCACCCCACTGTACTGTTCAGAAGATGAAGTGAAAGTGATTAAAGATGGCTGATGTTCACTAGACTCCCACCTTACGATTCTAGGTTAAAAGTGGATTGGACAAGCCTGTTTTGCATTTAATTCAACTGAATGGTCAGACCCCCTGTACATCATTGCAAATGAATAGAGCTGTGTTCTCTACCCCTCTTTTTGGTGCAGAAAGTGTTAAACGGAAAAAAAATTAGTTTAACTAATAAACATGAAAAATGTTTTTACTATGCCATTTCTGTGCCTGGTCAATTCATCTACTCGTTATGCAGATGAATGGGCCAAAATTCGGATGAATATGTATTTGTCGGAAGACAAATGCACATGTCTAGTGGACACTGTTTTGGATGACATATTGATTAAAGATCCACTAGTAAAACTCGTTATGTGAGTAAAGAGAATTTCTAACTTTTTCCATATATTCCACTGTCATTTCTCCTGGTTTAAAAGCTACCTTGCTGCTTAATGTATCAAAATTTTTCTCTTGCCTATTTAAATAATGCTCTAAATAAGGTTTAAGAGACTATTTAAATCACAGATCAGATCAACAATATTTTAAATGGTGTTATTCTGGCCTATGCATATAGTATTGTAGCAGTAGCAGTTTTGAAAGCTTTTACTGATGGATGAAAGGCAGATGTATATACATTCAGCACAACTGGAAAAAGCAGGAAGACAAAAGGAACTATTAGCCACTGGAGAGCTAATTCAGCAGAATAGAAACACACTATCCTCTGCTGGATATGCTTTCCAATTTCATCTCTTTTGGGAATGTAAAGGAGTTGACGGCTCACTGTTGCTTCTCATCACTGGCAACAGAGTGTTGGTTGGATCTCTGGAAAAATAACATGCAGCCAAATTTTCATCTCTCTTTAAATAATTATGTGCCTCTCTATTACATGTTACAGCCCCTATTCAAATTCAGAGGAGGGAAAAGGAAACATTATGCTGCACATTTCAGCATAATAACAAAAGCTCAAACACTCACAAATTGAATAATATCAACAACTTCCACTAACCTGATTTTTTCTCTTGGCTCAATAGGTCTAATACAAGCACCTTTATACAGAACATTTAGAAAAATAAAATATTTCATGCCATTGCACTCTAATAATTAATATGTATTTATAGACTACTCTTTCCAGAAACAGTTAGGTAAAACAGATTGTGAAATCCCTGCTCAAATAAATACTGTGAAAATGTTGTTATGAGATCTGCCACATTGATGTATCCAGTAAAAACATAAACAATCCTGAAAAATCCTTAATGATCTTAATGCTTTATAGGAAGACAGACAAGCAGATTTAAATAGCCTATTGCATTCATTATAGCTAATGAATTCTTACTTTAAAGGTGCAATGTGTTGCAATAATACAATTCTCCAATTCATTAGAACATTTTATTATTGCACAGATTAGTGTAAGAAACTATAAACCAGATTAAAATTAGTATCAATTTGCTATTACAACATATAGGCTAAAAAATGTAACTGAAATATAAGCAACAATCAACTTTTATTACAACTTTTTAACTACTAAACCCCCTAACAACTATTAACCCCTAGCCACCAGACCCCTATCACAAATATCCCACAATTAAGACTTCATAGCTGCTATTAGCCTCTAAATAGACAGATCCCTTATTGTGAAGAATCCGCTAACCACTAGGACTCTTAACCCCTAAGGCCCCACCATCATACAGACACCTGAACCATAAGAGACCCCTTACCTAAAGGAACCCCTACCATAAGACTCCTGTCCAAAACCCTCTACATCAAATGATAAAAACTAATGCAATAAAAAAAGATTGCTAAAAAAATCCCTAGGAAAAAAAAAATAACCCAAATGTAAATACAATCTGAAGTCTTCTATTTTTCATTTAAAGGGACAGTCTAGTCAAAAATAAACTTTCATGATTCAGATAGGGCATGTCATTTTAAACAACTTTCCAATTTACTTTTATCATCAAATGTGCTTTGTTCTCTTAGCTAATTTCTTAGCCTTTGAAGGTCTCCTCTTATCTTAATGCATTTAGTTTTTCACAGCTTGAGGGTGTAATTTCATGTGTGCCATATAGATAACTGTGCTCATACACGTGGAGTTACCTAGGAGTCAGCACTGATTTGCTAAACTGCATGCCTGTCAAAAGAACTAAAATAAGGGGGCAGTCTTCAGAGGCTTAGATACAAGGTAATTACATAGGTTAAAAGTATATTAATTTAACTGTGTTGGTTATGAAAAACTTAGGAATGGGTAATAAGGGTTTATCTATCTTTTTAAACAATATAAAATATTGTGTAGACTGTCCCTTTAAATCTTCATCCAATAAACAGAGTCTTTTCTTATGATTTATTTACTAGTTTTAGTTATTTTTCTAGCAATTACCTATATTCTTATTTGCTGAGTTAATTAAAATCCTCTAATATAAACAATCATTGCGCTTATTTGTTTATTTGAACATTTTAATTAAATAGTACAAACAACAAAAATGTGCAATAAACCTATTGGTTGATTGAAGGCTTTTTTATAGGAATATTTTTATTTTCACAGTAAGGGGTCAGTTTAAGGCTAGGCCGGGGATAAAAAGCAGCCCTGAAAAATATAAAGACCCCTATTTTCTGTATCAGTCAGTAAAATGTACATGCCCATTTTTCTCAAAGAGGATTATTGGGATACTCCTTTCCCCAATATTTTATTCAGAATTAAATGATATTAGTTTGTATTTTTTATAGTCACCCAACAACTCAATTGCATCTATTAATTAGCCTTTTAAAATGTAGCTTTCCATCACCAGCTATTGCAGCCCATCAGAATTCAGTAAAGGGCTTATTTAAAATTGAAGATCTGAAGGTTTTATTTGTTTTACCTTGTCCAAGATTATTTCCTAAATGTATTCAGTTCAGTGAAATGTTAATATTATTAATTTATTAACAGAAAATTGTTAACCCCTTATTTCCAACAGACAGCAGAGAGCAGTTAAAATGTATAGCTAATGTAGTAGCTAGTGCTACTGCAAAAAGTCGTATTTTTTATGGGGTTAGGGTTGGCCGAGAACAAAAAGGAAGCTTATATGCTTTCCAGAAAAAGGAACCAATCAACTGACAATGAAATTGCTGGATATAGTTATTGAATAGTGGGAATTTGAACTTCTGAAACCTTTCCACCAGAATATCTGAAATCTGAACTTCTGAACCCTTTCCCACCTTCAAATTAACAATTTTAATGCATGGATGAAGAAAATCATTTTTAGATGAACAATCATTCATTACTTAGTTTTTGTTGTTGAAAGGCTCGTTTTTTGTTTTACAACAAAAAATACAGCAACATTAGTAATTTGGAGTCATCCTTATCTGAATCTACATTTCTAGTAATTATTGCATTGGGAGTTATGGAGGTTAGGTTTCTACCTGTTAGGTTATTTATTGTGATGGGGTTTGTGGCAGTTATGTGGTTAACAACACTTAGGGTCCTAGTATTTAAGAGGTTTGTTTTATGGGTTAATAGTTTGTTGGGGAGTTCTAGCTGTGCGAGCCCTGAGAGGTTGATCTGTGCATGTCTTAGGCTAGGAAGAAGGGTTTTAGCATGGCTGGATGCCTGGAGTATGCTCTCTGCTGTCTAATGTCAGATTTGAAGAAGGAACTTAGCATTGAAGATATTGCTTTTGAATATATCATTCTGATTTTGGGTATTCGGTATGATTTTGACTTGTCTTTCAGGTTATAGAATTATTTTATGTTCGTTAAAGGGACACTCAATCAAAATTAATTTTTTTTTATTATTATTTAGATAGAGCATGCTATTTTAAACAACTTTCCAATTTACTTCAATTAACAAAATGTGCACAGTCTTTTTATATTTAAACTTTTTGAGTCACCAGCTCCTACTGAGCATGTGCAAGAATAAGTGTGCATGCATTGTGAATGGCTAATGGCTGTCACATGGTACATGTATGCATTTGTGATTGGCTGATGGCTGTCACATAGTACATGGGGGGTGGAAAAAGACATAACTTTTAAAATTGTCAGAAAAAAAATCTATTACTCATTTGAAGTTCAGACTAAGTGTTATTGCATTGTCTTGTTATCTTGCATTTGTTGATTATGCAAATCTACTGTGTTGACTGGTCCTTTAATTTCAGGGTATGTCGTCAAACATGCAGCACACATATTTCAAAGTACTTTTCATCTTAATTACATGTGTGTAAATAAGACTACATATTTTTCATAATGTCTGATAATTTAAATTGATTTAAATAAATATTTTCTCCAGTAATAGTGTATCAAAACAGCTTTGAGAGAAGATGTTTGTTTTCAAGTTCAAATATCATATAGTGAATTGAGAAGATACTTATGAGTGTTTGCATTTGTTTCTGATTGTAGTACCAGAAACGCCTACGGTAACTATTAAGCTTAAATTTATGCTAAAGTTACACAATGTGAATTGATTTTGTTATTTCTAAATTTTGATTAAGAAAAAGTTTTTTAATTATGCAATTCTTTATTAATAATAGAGTATATTGAAGTAATATATGTATGTCATGTTGCAGCAGAGTAATAATTTATATACACAATGATTTATTGAATATATTTACAACCCCAATTCCGAAAAAGTTGGGAAAGTATGGAAAATGCAAAAAAACAAACAAAAAAAAAGTAAATTGAAAATTCAATTTACCCTGTACTATATTGAAAACACATTATTAAGATATTATTTAAAGTTTTACTTTGTGAATTTAATGTATTTTTGAAAATATACACTCATTTCAAATCTGATGAATGCAACACGTTCCAAAAAAGTTGGGACAGGGGCAATTTAGGACTAATAGCGATGTGACAAGTTGAAATAAGAAGGTGATGTGAAACAGGTGAGGCAATTGTGTAATCACAGTATATAAGGAGCCTCCAAAAAAGGCCTAGTCCTTTAAGAGCAAGGATGGGTCGAGGCTCGCCAATCTGCCAACAGATGCATCAGCGAATAATCCAACACTTTGAGAACAACATTACTCAAAGACAAATTGGTAGGATTTTGGTCATTTCACCTTCTGCAGTGAACAATATAATTAAAAGATTCAAGGAACCCGTTCAAATCTCGGTGCGTAAAGGGCAAGGCCAAAAACCTGAATGCGCGTGATTATACTAGCTTAAAATACATGTGTGTTTACATGTATGTAATTATTACATTTAATCAACAATGATAACATTTCATATAGAACAGAGAATAACAAATCAAGACACAACATCTAACACACAATATCCTTATAAAACACACCCCTTTGCAAAAAACACAATTCCAATCAGTAAAATTAACTGAACACATCAAGTAACATTACAGCATCTCACTCACACCTAGATTACAAATTTTACGCTAAACAGGATGCAAAACTAACGCCAAAAAAATTGCGTTATTTCACTCTCCATAGCACTGCCATTACGAGTTACTGAAAAGCCTCCTTGTGCGTGCAATATGGTGGCGTTAAGATCTATACCGCACAAAATCCAAGGGCTGCTTTAACGCCCCCCATAGACATCAATGGGGAGAGAGTGTTAGAAAAAAACACCTGAAGTGCGGAATGAAAAATCTCTGTAACGCATCCCCATTGATGTCTATGGGGAAAACAAAAGTTACATTCAAACCAAGCACCCTAACATAAACCCCAAGTCTTAACACCCCTAATCTGTCACCCCTGACATTGCCGACACCTACATAAATTTATTAACCCCTAATCTGCAGCTTCTGCCATCGCTGACACTAATAAAGTTATTAACCTCTATTCTGACGCTCCCCGACCTCGCCAACACTATAATAAAGTTATTAACCCCTATTCCGCCGCACCCTGACATCGCCAACACTATAATAAAGTTACTAACCCCTAATCCACCACTCCCCGACATCACTGCCACTATAATAAAGTTATTAACCCCTAAACCTCCAGCCTCCCACATCGCCGCCACTAAATAAATCTATTAGCCCCTAAACCTCCAGCCTCTCACATCGCCACCACTAAATAAACATATTAACCCCTAAACCACCAGCCCCCCACATCGCAAAACACTAAATTAAACTATAAACCCCTAAACCTAACACCCCCTAACTTTAAAGGGACAGTCTACCATAGAACTGTTATTGTTTTAAAAGATAGATAATCCCTTTATTACCCAAACATTTATTGCAAAGATAAAAACAACAGCAACTCGTTTCTCAGTGTAACACACTGTTTCATCAGGCTGAGAAACGCGTTGCTGTTGTTTTTATCTTTGCAATAATTTTTTAAATCTTTTTAACTCTCCATTTGCTGCTGAATCTTTTTTTATTCTGAGACTTTTCCATCAATTGGAGTTTTAGACACTTTACCCTTCTAAGTGGAGGGTTTCTGCACCTGCTGGCCGACCACTGCTGTACAGGCTTGTCTGGACATCCCCTTCTCTGGCATCTTTGGACTCTCCCTGGTGAGACGAGGATCCCCTTTTGTGACATCATCAATTGGTCTACCGGACGACAGGTGGTTCTGGACTGCTGGTACTGCACATCAGTGCTTTACATCTTGTGAGTAGGATTCTTCAGCTCTTCTCGCTACCTGTTTTGAAGTTGTATATGATCTGCACTATGTGGCACCCTCTATTTTGCTTTCCATAAAATTACCCTATAATTATATTTAAATAAATAAAAACTTACCTGTGAAATAAAAATAAACCTAACATTAAACTATAAATTAACCTAACATAACTATTCTAATAAAATAAAAAATACTACCAATTAAGAACCTAAATTACAAATTTAAAAAAACACAATGAAAAAAAATAAATCTAAAATTACATAAATTAATAAACACTAAATTATGAAAAATAAAAAACACTAAGCTTTTTATTTTTATAGGGCTATTAGATTAGGTGTAATTGTTTTTATTTTTGATAATTTCGTTTATTATTTTTTGCAAGCTTAGTGTTTTTTATTTTTTCGTAATTTAGTGTTTAGATTTTTTTTTTTTGTAGTGTTAGGTTTTTTTTAGTTTGCAATTTTTTTAATTGGTAGTATTTTTTATTTTATTAGAATAGTTATGTTAGGTTAATTTATAGTTTAATGTAAGGTTTATTTTTATTTTACAGGTAAGTTATTATTTATTTAAATATAGTTATATTGTAATTTTAATTTAAAGTTAGGGGGTGTTAGGTTTAGGGGTTAATAGTTAAATTTAGTGTTTTGTGATGTGGGGGCCAGCGGGTTAGGGGTTAATAGGTTTATTTGGTGGCGGCGATGTGGGAGGTCGTAGGTTTAGGGGTTAATAGGATTATTTAGTGGCGGCGATGTGGGAGGCCGGAGGTTTAGGGGTTAATAGGTTTATTTAGTGGGGACGATGTGGGAGGCCAGAGGTTTAGGGGTTAATAACTTTATTATAGTGGTGGCGATGTTGGGGAGCGGCGGATTAGGGGTTAATATATTTAAATAGTGTTGGCGATGTGGGTGGGCGGCAGATTAGGGGTTATTCGGTTTATTTAATAGTCGCGATGTGGGTGGGCAGTAGATTAGGGGTTAATAAGTCTTAAATAGTGTTTGCAATGCAGGAGGGCAGCGGTTTGGGAGTTAATAGGTAGTTTATGGGTGTTAGTGTACTTTGTAACAGTTTAGTTATGAGTTTTGTGAAACATTTTTGTTTTGCAAAATCCTTAACTACTGGTCTCAGATGGCGGTATGGATCGTGTTGGTATAGGCTGTAATGCAAGCTTTTTAGCCGGACTGCAAAACCTGTAATACCGGCGCTATGAAAATCCAACGTCATTTTTGTCAAATGAGAAATGGACGTTGCGTTACAGGCTAAAATGCTTGCGGTATAGCTATACCGACACGACTCGTAATATGTGTTCCTGGTCATTACGCTGGAATGTTCATTTTTTCAGTGTTAAAAGCTGTACCGCAACATTTGTAATCTAGCCGTATTTAGATCATTTTAAAACACACAAGCCCTTTCATAGCAACCACTTCTAGTTTTGAGACGATATTCCAAGTCCAGAGTTATTTTTTATCTTTCAGACAATATTCTAGAGCACACAAGCATCTGCATGTTGAATAGCTGGAGTAAATCCCTCAAATCAAATAATTATTTGGGGGCACACAGTAAAATTCATGTCGGATATTGCTTGAGCGCAAAGCCAATGATGTGCAAGTAGTGAATTTCTTCATATAGTTCTGTGCTATACTATTAATAATGATGGTTTATTATAGATCTCACACAATACATTTTGCAGTGGTATTTAGATTGTGTTTGAGAGCAAAGCTTAATCCACGACTTGCAATACCATGACCATGATTATAGCATTCCCTGCACCATCCATTAAAAGTTTAGGGAACGCTAAAAAAAGTTTAGTGTTAACAAATTTAACCTTCCACTTATAAGTCTAGATTGTGCATATTTTAAGCATGAGACTGAGCGCAAGATAATACACACTGCACTATTAACTACGCTCCACTTGTAATCTAGCCATAAATATTCCAGTGCTGCGGAATCTGTTGGCGCTCTACAAATACCTGATAATAATAATAATAATAATAAACATTGTTTAAAGGGACAGTCTACACCAGAATTTTTATTGTTTTAAAAGATAGATAATCCCTTTATTACCCATTTCCCAGTTTTGCATAACCAACACAGTTATAATAATATACTTTTAACCTCTGTGATTATCTTGTATCTAAGCCTCTGCAAACTGCCCCTTTTTTCAGTTCTTTTGACAGACTTGCAGTCTAGCCAATCAGTGCCTGCTCCCAGATTACTTCACGTGCACGAGCACAGTGTTATCTATATGAAATATGTGAACTAACACCCTCTAGTGGTGAAAAACTGTTAAAATGCAATCTGAAAGAGGTGGGCTTCAAGGTCTAAGAAATTAGCATATGAACCTCCTAGGTTAAGCTTTCAACTAAGAATACCAAGAGAACAAAGCAAAATTGGTGATAAAAGTAAATTGGAAAATTGTTTAAAATGACATGCTCTATCTGAATCATGAAAGTTTATTTTGGCATAGACTGTCCCTTTAACTAAAGAACACATTCTAGTCAATATCACATTTTATTTATTACTTACTTTTTAAACAATTTACTTTTTAAATCGTTTTACAAAGTTGTGTCTTCTTTGACATCAAAGCCTTTTGCCCTTACAGCAAAATAATAACTATATTCTGTTACGTTGCAAAGCAGGTTGCTGTGTCCCTACCTAGAATAAATTGTCACGCACTCAGCAGAATCAGACAATTTTAGCAAGTCTCTGTAAAATAAAGAACAAAACTAAAAAAAAAAACCTAAAGTAATGTTGTAATTCAGTGATATATCATGCTTTATTAAATCAACATATTAGAATCATAAACTGCTTTGTGTTCTTCATTATTTAACAGCTATATAAGTTAAAGCTTTATGTTGGTGGCTAAAATAATGTAGGTAACAAAACACAGCTATAAATAACAAGAGTCTAAAAGTGGAAAAAAATTACTTTACTGAAGAAAGGGAGATGCCAGGAAATGAATCCAATAATTTGCTAATCCAATTATGGCTCTTTTAAGGTATAGGAAGATAGAAATTGAGCAGATAATGTTGAATAATTGAAACTGACCTTTAACTTATGAAAACTGACTAGTTTTGTGGCAGTTTTTTTTTTACTATGTACAAGTGGATCCATATGCTGGTAGCATATGTGTTTACTTAGAATTGGGACACATTTTGCAATTGACAGTCTTCAACATTGAATTCCTAGGTAATTTGACATTACATCAGCTTTAATGACAAAATTATACCCAAACTAACCAGAATCCACAGTTCATTGTCTTCATTAAAAAAAAAGAAAAAGCTTCAAACTATTTTCTTTTCTTATTGGAATAACATTCATTCATGTGTGTATCATAAATATATCTATCATGTCCCATAGACATGTATATTAAAGGGACAGTCTACACCAGAATTGTTGTTTAAAAAGATAGATAATCCCTTTATTACCCATTCCCTTGTTTTGCATAACCAACACAGTTATATTAATACACTTTTTACTCCTGTGATTACCTTGTATCTAAGCCTCTAAAGACTGCCCCTTATTTCAGTTCATTTGACAAAATTGCATTTTAGCCAATAAGTGCTTACTCCTAGGTAATTCCACGTGCATGAGCACAGTGTTATCTATATGACTCACATGAACTAACACCCTCTAGTGGTGAAAAACTGTTCAAATGCATTTAGCTTAGAGGCAGCCTTCTAGGTCTAA
Organism: Bombina bombina; assembly: GCF_027579735.1. Classification (NCBI taxonomy): domain Eukaryota; kingdom Metazoa; phylum Chordata; class Amphibia; order Anura; family Bombinatoridae; genus Bombina; species Bombina bombina. Next base: position 395,724,115 of record NC_069499.1, on the reverse strand, counting down.
GAAATTAGCATATGAACCTTCTAGGTTTAGCTTTCAACTAAGAATACCAAGAGAACAAAGCAAAATTGGTGATAAAAGTAAATTGGAAAGTTGTTTAAAATTACATCCCCTATCTGAATCATAAAAGTTTATTTTGGACTAGACTGTGCCTTTAAGTAACCATGTATATCAAATCTTTTTTTACATTTAGAACAATAATATTACTTTATTGCGATGTTGGCTTTCTTAAAGGGTGGATTAACAACTGCAAAGTTTTTTAGTTTCCACACATTTTTTCTCTTACCAGCTACTAAACAATGGCCTAGATTTAGAGTTTGGCGGTAGCCGTGAAAACCAGCGTTAGAGGCTCCTAACGCTGGTTTTAGGCTACAGCCGGTATTTGGAGTCACTGAAAAAAGGGTCTAACGCTCACTTTTCAGCCGCGACTTTTCCATACCGCAGATCCCCTTACGTCAATTGCGTATCCTATCTTTTCAATGGGATCTTCCTAACTCCGGTATTTAGAGTAGTTTCTGAAGTGAGCGTTAGAGCTCTAACGACAAAACTCCAGCCGTAGAAAAAAAGTCAGTAGTTAAGAGCTTTCTGGGCTAACGCCGGTTCATAAAGCTCTTAACTACTGTGCTCTAAAGTACACTAACACCCATAAACTACCTATGTACCCCTAAACTGAGGTCCCCCCACATCGCCGCAACTCGATTAAATTTTTTTAACCCCTAATCTGCCGACCGCCACCTACGTTATACTTATGTACCCCTAATCTGCTGCTCCTAACACCGCCGACCCCTGTATTATATTTATTAACCCCTAACCTGCCCCCCTCAACGTCGCCGACACCTGCCTACACTTATTAACCCCTAATCTGCCGAGCGGAGCTGAGCGCTACTATAATAAAGTTATTAACCCCTAATCCGCCTCACTAACCCTATCATAAATAGTATTAACCCCTAATCTGCCCTCCCTAACATCGCCGACACCTAACTTCAATTATTAACCCCTAATCTGACGACCGGAGCTCACCGCTACTATAATAAATGGATTAACCCCTAAAGCTAAGTCTAACCCTAACACTAACACCCCCCTAAGTTAAATATAATTTACATCTAACGAAATTAATTAACTCTTATTAAATAAATTATTCCTATTTAAAGATAAATACTTACCTGTAAAATAAATCCTAATATAGCTACAATATAAATTATAATTATATTGTAGCTATTTTAGGATTAATATTTATTTTACAGGCAACTTTGTAATTATTTTAACCAGGTACAATAGCTATTAAAAAGTTAAGAACTATTTAATAGTTACCTAGTTAAAATAATAACAAAATTACCTGTAAAATAAATCCTAACCTAAGTTATAATTAAACCTAACACTACCCTATCAATAAATTAATTAAATAAAATACCTACAATTACCTACAATAAAACCTAACACTACACTATCAATAAATTAATTAAATACAATTCCTACAAATAACTACAATTACATAAACTAACTAAAGTACAAAAAATAAAAAAGAACTAAGTTACAAAAAATAAAAAAATATTTACAAACATAAGAAAAATATTACAACAATTTTAAACTATTTACACCTACTCTAAGCCCCCTAATAAAATAACAAAGACCCCCAAAATAAAAAATGCCCTACCCTATTCTAAATTAATAGAGTTAAAAGCTCTTTTACCTTACCAGCCCTGAACAGGGCCCTTTGCGGGGCATGCCCCAAGAAAATCAGCTCTTTTGCCTGTAAAAAAAAACATACAATACCCCCCCCCCAACATTACAACCCACCACCCACATACCCCTAATCTAACCCAAACCCCCCTTAAATAAACCTAACACTAAGCCCCTGAAGATCTTCCTACCTTGTCTTCACCTCAACAGGTATCACCGATCCGTCCTGGCATCCGGTGCTGAAGAGGTCCAGAAGAGGCTCCAAAGTCTTCCTCCTATCCGGCAAGAAGAGGACATCCGGACCGGCAAACATCTTCATCCAAGCGGCATCTTCGATCTTCTTCCATCCGGTGCGGAGCGGGTCCATGTTGAAGCAGCCGACGCGGATCCATCCTCTTCTTTCTGCGTCTCCCGACGAATGACGGTTCCTTTAAGGGACGTCATCCAAGATGGCGTCCCTCGAATTCCGATTGGCTGATAGGATTCTATCAGCCAATCGGAATTAAGGTAGGAATATTCTGATTGGCTGATGGAATCAGCCAATCAGAATCAAGTTCAATCCGATTGGCTGATCCAATCAGCCAATCAGATTGAGCTCGCATTCTATTGGCTGTTCCGATCAGCCAATAGAATGCGAGCTAAATCTGATTGGCTGATTGGATCAGCCAATCGGATTGAACTTGATTCTGATTGGCTGATTCCATCATCCAATCAGAATATTCCTACCTTAATTCCGATTGGCTGATAGAATCCTATCAGCCAATCGGAATTCGAGGGACGCCATCTTAGATGACGTCCCTTAAAGGAACCATCATTCGTCGGGAGACGCAGAAAGAAGAGGATGGATCCGCGTCTGCTGCTTCAACATGGACCCGCTCCGCACCGGATGGAAGAAGATCGAAGATGCCGCTTGGATGAAGATGTTTGCCGGTCCGGATGTCCTCTTCTTGCCGGATAGGAGGAAGACTTTGGAGCCTCTTCTGGACCTCTTCAGCACCGGATGCCAGGACGGATCGGTGATACCTGTTGAGGTGAAGACAAGGTAGGAAGATCTTCAGGGGCTTAGTGTTAGGTTTATTTAAGGGGGGTTTGGGTTAGATTAGGGGTATGTGGGTGGTGGGTTGTAATGTTGGGGGGGGTATTGTATGTTTTTTTTACAGGCAAAAGAGCTGATTTTCTTGGGGCATGCCCCGCAAAGGGCCCTGTTCAGGGCTGGTAAGGTAAAAGAGCTTTTAACTCTATTAAAGTGAATGTAAATTTTCCCGTTTCAAGGAGTCAATTATAATTCATAATCAGTGTATTAGTCAAAACGCAATTTTTTCCCCCCAAAATTCGCAAAATATCACATTATATTTTAAATGCAAACTTATCTCCGTTTTCGCTTCTAGCTCCTCCTATCCATTTCTTCCTTTATTTCTTCCGCCTAACGTATAGAGCGGTCCCACCCGCTCTATGACGTGTTCGAAAAGCTCGTTCACGATGTGTTGTTTTTTTGCGCATGCGTTTAACATTCAGTGCCTGATTTGCGCATGCGTTATTAAATTCTCTGTGTATCCAGGAAGCAAATGACTGCTGCATTGTTATGCGTATGCTTAAATCGTGTACGCGCAGCGCTTCTGAATCAAACAGCAGTTGGTTTCGCATGCGCATAAAGAAAGACGCATGCGCATAAAGAGATAGTGACGTCTCCGAAAAGGGGCTGGACGCCACGGGGTATGATTGATTATTAGTAGACTACAGTGTCAATCAACCTTCAAAATGCGGTCAAAAATGGCGGGCGGAGGAAGCGAGCAAGATGATTAACAGTAAATAAGTATATAGATCGATATAATTATACATTTAAAAAAAATGATGAATTAAACTTAACTTAATTTTGAATGATAAACAAATTGAAATTGTGTGATAGCATTGACTTTACATCCACTTTAATTTAGAATAGGGTAGGGCATTTTTTTATTTTGGGGGTCTTTGTTATTTTATTAGGGGGCTTAGAGTAGGTGTAATTAGTTTAAAATTGTTGTAATATTTTTCTTATGTTTGTAAATATTTTTTTATTTTTTGTAACTTAGTTCTTTTTTATTTTTTGTACTTTAATTAGTTTATGTAATTGTAGTTATTTGTAGGAATTGTATTTAATTAATTTATTGATAGTGTAGTGTTAGGTTTTATTGTAGGTAATTGTAGGTATTTTATTTAATTAATTTATTGATAGGGTAGTGTTAGGTTTAATTATAACTTAGGTTAGGATTTATTTTACAGGTAATTTTGTTATTATTTTAACTAGGTAACTATTAAATAGTTCTTAACTATTTAATAGCTATTGTACCTGGTTAAAATAATTACAAAGTTGCCTGTAAAATAAATATTAATCCTAAAATAGCTACAATATAATTATAATTTATATTGTAGCTATATTAGGATTTATTTTACAGGTAAGTATTTATCTTTAAATAGGAATAATTTATTTAATAAGAGTTAATTAATTTCGTTAGATGTAAATTATATTTAACTTAGGGGGGTGTTAGTGTTAGGGTTAGACTTAGCTTTAGGGGTTAATCCATTTATAATAGTAGCGGTGAGCTCCGGTCGTCAGATTAGGGGTTAATAATTGAAGTTAGGTGTCGGCGATGTTAGGGAGGGCAGATTAGGGGTTAATACTATTTATGATAGGGTTAGTGAGGCGGATTAGGGGTTAATAACTTTATTATAGTAGCGCTCAGGTCCGCTCGGCAGATTAGGGGTTAATAAGTGTAGGCAGGTGTCGGCGACGTTGAGGGGGGCAGATTAGGGGTTAATAAATATAATATAGGGGTCGGCGGTGTTAGGGGCAGCAGATTAGGGGTACATAAGGATAACGTAGGTGGCGGCGCTTTGCGGTCGGCAGATTAGGGGTTAATTATTGTAAGTAGCTGGCGGCGACGTTGTGGGGGGCAGGTTAGGGGTTAATAAATATAATATAGGGGTCGGCGGTGTTAGGGGCAGCAGATTAGGGGTACATAGGGATAATGTAAGTTGCGGCGGTTTACGGAGCGGAAGATTAGGGGTTAATAATATAATGCAGGGGTCAGCGATAGCGGGGGCGGAAGATTAGGGGTTAATAAGTGTAAGGTTAGGGGTGTTTAGACTCGGGGTACATGTTAGAGTGTTAGGTGCAGACGTAGGAAGTGTTTCCCCATAGGAAACAATGGGGCTACGTTAGGAGCTGAACGCTGCTTTTTTGCAGGTGTTAGGTTTTTTTTCAGCTCAAACAGCCCCATTGTTTCCTATGGGAGAATCGTGCACGAGCACGTTTTTGAGGCTGGCCGCGTCCGTAAGCAACTCTGGTATCGAGAGTTGCATTTGCGGTAAAAATGCTCTACGCTCCTTTTTTGGAGCCTAACGCAGCATTTTTTTGGACTCTCGATACCAGAGTTAAATTTATGGTGCGGCCAGAAAAAAGCCAGCGTAGCGTTAACAACCCATCTACCGCCAAACTCCAAATCTAGGCCAATGTGTTTAAAACATATTGGGCACATGGAGTTGAAAAGAAAAAAACCCCATCATAAAATTTAGCACTGTTAAAGGGGAAATCTATTGTCCACAAATATGTGGAGCTTCATATAAGTACAGAAATATATCCTCAATCAAGCATAGTTTTTCCAAGATGTATTTAAAAAAGCAAATAAATATGCACAAATGCTAGTCATTCATTACTCAGAAATGCAAACTGCAAAATGTGAAAATGGGGTTGATTATGATTTATTTTTTTTGATACACAAAACAAAACAACCGACCAATCAGAAACATTGACAACATGACCAACATGCAAAGTGATCCCAATTAGTGAGTGCTTCTTTTAATAGTGATGGAGTTAATTGAGTCCATATGTGGGTGAGTTTTTGTGATTGGATACAGTGGTGTTTATATTTTTATTAAGGTATTTTTTTTAAGAAATGTACTGATAGGCATACATTGGTATTGATATCTATATTGATTTCACCACTGGCGATATCTTGTAGATATGTTTTATTCATGTTGTTTCCCTTTACATATTGATGATCCTGATTTACTCAGTATTATTTATTATTTGGCACAAATCTCATAATCAAAAAGGTCAGATGCACTGTGATTACTAATGTCAGTATAGACCATGTATGTGTGAATTTATAACCTTGCTTGAGAAAGCATTGCAGGCCACAACCGCTAAATCCTATTAAACATCCACAGTAATTTTAAAATAAATAACTTTTCAATCAGTACAAATCTTTAACTACACACTAATAAGTTGTTAATTCCCCAGAGAAACAGCCTTAAAGTACAAATATTAAAAAGGATAAAAAAAACTATTGTTCTAAAACCGAAATGAGTTAGTAACAGGCTTTCCAAATAAGTTCTAAATGCATATTTATAAAATATTTGTAATAATCCTTTAGATTGTAAGCTTTAGAGGCTCTGAACTGTAGCTCACTCTGTATACAATTGCATCTACAACTGATTGTGCTCAAGGGTAGGGCGCTCCTCTCTTTTTTTTATGTCAATGTAAGTGTAGTAATGCACATTGTATAATCTTACATAATGTCTCATTGTAAGTTTTTATTGTCTTGTACCCTTATGATTGTAATGTACTTTTGTATAGTGCTGTGTAAAATGGAGCTTTATAAATAAAAGATAATAACAATAATCTGGATATTGTGGATATTATAGGATTAACCCTTTTTGACGCGCATGACGAGGTGTTCTCATCATGCACATTGCTACCAGTAGGCGCATGACGAGCCCTTCTCGTCATGCAGGGGGATTGCCTAGCAAACACTGTTTTTGGCAATCCCCCTAACTACCGGCTGGGGATCATTGGTGACCTAGTGGGTGGCACTCACAGGCTTCATTGGTGTGCCAGTGATGTCACCACATACACACGTGGTGACATCACAAAAGGGGCTAAACAAAGACACATACTGGTATCTGCAAGGGAATTGGATGGGGGAGGATTTTCAAATCCCTTGATCTCAGTTCCCTTAGCAGCAGAGGTATAACTAGAAACCACAGGGCCCCAACCCCCACCCCCCTCTTAAAAAAAAGGTGAATTTGATACATATTTTTTTTAATATTATTTTTTTTACATTTAACACAGAAAAAAAATGTGAATCAGATTACATGTCTGCAAAAGGAGGTACCCTGTGCCGACAGTCTGTGAGATAGTCTGAACCCCTATTACTGTATATAGTGACACTGTTTAACCCACCAGTACTGTATATAGTGAGTTAGTGACACAGTCTGTAATCTGCCGGTGAGATGGTTGGCCTGCCCCTACCCACCCCAGTACTTTATAAAGTGACCACAGTAGTCTGTGACATGGTCCAGCCCCCCGTACTGTATATAGTGGTACTGTATAGTGACACTTTTTACCCCCCGCCCCCTCATGCTGTAGTAACAAGGTCTGTAATTTTCTGGTTCCACAAACATACACACACACACATACATACATGCATAAATACACACACAGTCACATACATACATACACACATACACACACATAAGCACTAATGGGTTAAACACTAACCCCTGTAGTCAGAGACACTAGGGAAGCATAACATCACACTCACATGACATCAGTGCAGGCAGTGGCAGGTCAACATTTTTTATTGAAAAAAAATATATATATATTTTTTTTTAAAGCTGGGCCCCCACCCTCTGGGACCCAGTCGCAGTTGCGCCCTCTGCACCCGCTGTAGTTCTGTCCCTGCTTAGCAGCTACAAACCTCCAAGACCCCTAATTTGAATGAGAATGTCTGATCTTTCAAATGTAGTACCACACAACAGATCTTTTAAAAATAAAGTAAAAAAAACACATAGGGATTTGTTTGGAGGTATTACATCATATTCACAATATTTTTTTTTTTTATATGTTTAGGGACCCCTAATAAAGTTTATTTTATAGTAGAGAAGTCCCTCTGTTTAAAAAATATATGCATTTTGTCTGTATAGTCGGGTGAATAAATAAAAGTGGTTTTATTTTTGTACTACACAATTGAAAAAGTGACTACCCTTGATAAAAATTTAGTCAGGAGATCACAGTAACAGCAGTGGTCACCTGGCCATCTTCAATATTATTTACAAAAATCTAAGCAAAAATATACAGTTTTGTTTTTTTTTACAGTTTTTGACGCAGCTATCACACATGCCATGAAATAACAATATATAATTATTATTATTCGTCTTTATTTATAAAGCGCCAAAAGATTCTGCAGCGCTGTCCATGGGTAACAAAGAAAAAAGTACAGTACAATATGAGACACCAGACAAAATTTAACAAACACATACAGGGGGAATTTGGGGCCCTGTTCCCAATCTTGATGGGTAGGAGGGTGAGAAACAGGAGGTGGGGACTGCAAAGGTGGGAATGATGATAGTGTCGAGTTAGATGAGGGCAACTATTAGGCAAGTGGAATTCATTAGTTACTGATTTGGTGATAGGCTTCCCTGAACAAGAAGGTCTTTAGGAAGTGTTTAAAGGAGGAGAGGTTGGGGGAAAGTCTGACAGCTTGATGAAGTGCGTTCCAGAGGGTTGGTGCCGCATGAGAGAAGTCCTGTTTTTCCAGTACTTTTGAAGCTAGCGGAAGCAGTGATATGGGGCGGTAGTTTGCAGGAGAATTGGGGTTGAGGGAGGGTATTTGTGATGATTGAGGGTGACCTTTGCATGTTTGAAGGAAGATGGAAATGAACCAGTAGTAAGGGATCGGTTGAATATTTAAGTAAGAGCTGGAGTGAGGGTAGAAGACAGAGAAGGTATTAGATGTGAAGGGATAGGGTCAAGTGGGCAGGTAGTGAGGTGTGAGGAAGACATTAGGGAACTCACTTCATTCTCAGTGGTTGGGGGAAGGTGCTGAGAGTGATGGAGGGGGGTGACCGGGGGCGGAGACAGAAGGTTGCAGTCTTGTGTTGGGATGTTATTTCGGATGGTAAGTGTTTTGTTTAAAAGGTTGTCTGCCAAGTCTTGAGCACAAAGGCAGATGAAGGGGGTGGTTCAGATGGATAGAGGAGAGTGTTGAAAATGGAGAAGAGACGTTTAGGGTTTGAGAAATGAGAAGATATAAGAGAAGAGAAGTAGTTTTGCTTGGCAGAGGAGTAAGAATAAAGAATTAACTCATAGTGGAGGATATTGGGTTCAGAGCGGGATTTCCTCTAGGCACGTTCAGCAGCACGGGAACATTTTTGTATGCAGCGTGTTTGCGGAGAGTGCCAGGGCTGAAGCTGACAACATGGGGTTTTGTGTATTTGTGGAGAAGCAAGGGTGTCGAGTGCAGAGGAAAGAGTATTGTTATAGTGGGTTGTAGCAAGGTCAGGGCAGGATACAGTGGAAGTGTGGGGGCATTTTTGAATAAGGTGGGAATGTTGGAGAGGATCCAGAGTGTGCAGATTTCTACAGGTGCAGGGGTGAGATGGGTTATCAATGGGGATGTTGAAGTCCCCTAGGATTAGATTAGAGCAGGTGTATTTTTAGAGAGAAAGTAAGAAAACCAGGCAGCAAAGTTGTCAAGGAATTTGGAGGTTGCTCCAGGGGGGCAGTAGATCACTGCCACCCTGAGTGAGAGGGGGGAGAACAGGTGAATGCAGTGGACTTCAAAGGAGGAGAAGGAGAGGGATGGATGAGGATGCAGTCTCTGATAGGAGCAGGAGGGGGAGAGTAAGATTCAAACACCACCACCAAGTCTCTCACCTTGCCCATGTGTGAGTTATATCTGGATAAATTATTGGTCTTTTCAAATCTCTTTCTCATCTATAAATAAATATAGCGTAAAGGACAATACTAACAAACATTTAAAAAAAACATTTTACTGAGCAGCAGAGTTCTGTAAAAATGCACCAAATAAACATTCATTATAGCCACATACATTTAATAGGGTTTGTACTAACGTATCAAGTGATGCATGGTTGGTTTGCACTCTCAAAGGATATCCTTGATATAGGGACATATGTGTTATTTTATTGTGTGCAAATCCAGTGCTGGTTTTCTGTAGGCTTGATGCTAACATTATGCATGGGAAATATATCTTGGAAAAAGGACCATTATGGGTGAGAAGGTCCAATAACAAAGTACTATTATTGATTGTGGACTTTTAAGGAGAAAATTATTAGTGTAGAACAATAGGAATGTGGTCCATTGGGCGATATTTATAGGTGGAGGGAGTATAAGGGGTTCATTGTAGAGCTAATGGACTGCTGCGCTTAGAATTAATGTTGTGGGATGATCTCAGTTATAATTTAAACCAGTTTGAAGTCTGGAGAAAAGGGATCAATATGGGAATTTGGTTTTTGCTTTTCTTTTGTGTTTACATTTTATTGTGCATTTGTCACAAATGTTTAAAACATGTTTGATAGTATTTACCAACTCTGTTATAGAAAATTACAACAGGACTATCCTCTGTTGCCAACACATACAAGAAGATTTGCACTTATTGTGTATAAAAAGTAAATACACTGCAAAATCATGTTTATTGCATGTGAGGACTGCAAAGTGCTCTGCTTCTGCTATGTAGAGATATGAGTCCACTTCTCAAATATAGAATGTTCGGACTTCTCAAAATATGGTATCTCTAGAAGTCACATGATCATAATAAAAATGTGATCACATGACAGCCTATCCACTGCTGCTAGAGAGTGAGAGCTCTTGTGGCTGCTAGAGAGCTTTGATGTAGTATTTCACTCCTATTAAATATTTCTACAACCATTAACTTATTATGACTGATGACATCAGGATTAATCTAACAGCTACCCTAGGCAATATATTTCTTTACTGTTGATTAAAACAAATGTACCAAATAATGTAATGGATATAGGTAAAAAAAGAGAGAAGGTGAGGCAGAGGAATACAGAGATCAGATGGCCAAGCAGATTAGTGAGTAACAGCTAGTCAAGGAGGGGGTATTAGGCGAAAGGTGATACATTGCATGAAGAAAGACGTCAGATACAGAAATACAGTAGGGAAAAGGGAGGCTTTAGAGTTGAAATTAATATATTTTTTTAATGACAAGCACATCTGCTGTTCACTAAACAATGCGTTACTAGATTTTTTTTTAATTTTACATAGAAAACTTGCAAAATTAATAACATCAACATTTGTATCAGTTACTATAAACAAAAACATATTTAGCTCATATTTCTATATATTTTTTCATGTTATTTTCATCACTATGAAAGGTTATTCAAAATGAAGCAGACCAGTGTTTCTTATAGAATATACATTGTCATTATTTAAAATCTTTCATGATTTAAAACAAGTTGCATCTAACTGAAATGACCTCTTCATAAGAGCGTGCCAGCTATGGAAGATGACTTCCAAAATGCAACGGTGCCAGCGTCAGCTATGTAACAGTAACATTTCTGTCTCTTGAGCAACTTTCTTTTTTTTACCATCTGCTCTCATGAATAATCAATAAAGACATGTTTATACCATTTTACATTTTAATTTTGCCCTGAGTGATATTATAATTATTCATCCAGGGACTGTGTCATATTTTTAACGTGTGTGCACATAAAAAAGTAAAATAACTTTTTCTTAAAAGTGTATTTTCTCATGTGAGTTTAATTCTATAAACTAGTGTGATCTAGTATATCCTTAAGTTGTTGAATGTCACATATTGGGCTAGATTAACTATCGTTAGTGCAAGTAGCACAAATGTGATCGCAAAATCACAGGGTTTTTTGCTCTCTAGTACACATTACAAGTGGTGTGGTGTTAAATTTACAGCGAGTTTTCACAAACAAATTGGCGGTATTTTAAACACTCATATTTTCTATAGGCAGCGTAGAGAGTAAATGTGCACTCGTATTACACGTTTAAAGTAAATACGATCGCTCAAACTCAATGGCATTTTACTCTCAAACTTTTTACATGAATTCAAAGCTCACATAAAGAGTTTGGGCTGTGCAAAAGTTGCACTAAGCACAAAAATATAACCCTGCTACTCTATTAACCCCTAAACTGCCACATCATGCACCGCAAATAATTCCAGTACTCTATTAACCCATAAACTGCCACACCCACATCGCAAAATACCTCGCTACTCTATTAACCCCTAAACCGCTATAAACTCCCTAACCTATTATTAACCCCTAACCAGCAGAACCCCTATCTCAAACTACCCCCTAACTGCCACAAACCCTATGACAAAATACCCCTAACCTATTAATTACCTAACCGCCACAACCCCCATTGCAAAATACCCCTTAACCTCCCAACAGCTAACCCCCTCCAAGACCCCTAACCTAAGACACCCAATACCAAGCGCTACCCGACGCAAAAAGTTAACCTCTAGCGATCTTAATGCTTGAGCTGGAGCCGTAATTACCGCTCCACTTGTAATCTCTAAGTAAAATATGTTAATGTTTTATATCAACTTTACTTTTTTTATTCTGTTATATTTTGGTATATATATATATATATATATATATATATATCTAGCAGGGGGTGTCAATCAACCCGATAGTATTCGATCGGGTTGATTTCTGGTGATTTTTGTCCGCGTTCTCAGAGCAGGCGGACAGGTTATAGAGCAGTGGAAACACGGGGCATTAAGCTCTGCACAGAGCTTGATAAATATGCCCACAATGTTAATTAGCAGATTTCTACTTAGATAAACTCTAAATAATTAAATAAAGGATATATATGGGGATGATAATGAAATAACTTTACTGAATAAATGTAACATTGTATAGGGAGTTAGTATTTCAGTGTTAGTGACATCACTATTGTTAAACGTAGCTAGCAACTGATCTATTCACCATCTGGTAACATCAAAAGAGTTTTATTTTGTTTTCCTTTTTTTCAAGTGGGTAAGACATGTTAGTTAACAGCCACATCCAGTAGTATGTGTGGTCCTCTTAGGTTTTTATGGTTATTTTCTTATTATACTGTTCTTTCAATAGATAATAAAATAATAATAATGACAGATACATAAAAACAAATGTTATTGGTCAAAGCATTGAATTATGGTGCCACTGATCACTTTTTATATTTCTATTAAAAGTAACTACAAAGACAAACATACGTTTTGATGGCAGATAAGAACCAACCCAAGCTATTCATATTTCTGTTGGAAGTGAGGTGCTGACTGCTGAACCAAAAATGGGCCAGCTTCTAAGTTTACATTCTTGCTTTTACAAATAAAAATATCAGCGAACGATTAAACATATAATAGGAGTAAATTAAAAAGCTCTTTAAAATTGCATGCTCTATCTGAATCATGAAAGTTTTTTTATTGACTAGACTATCACTTTAATGTATTTGCCATCACCATCACTATTGTCTATTCCTTGCTCCAACCAATATATATATCAATGTAAAAAAATATAAAATATGTAATGACATGTTAAGTTCCTAATTGAACATTAAAACCATGGAAATATTAAATGAGAATTCCCCATCAAGTAATACATTGTATTGTACTACATTATTACTAAATAGTGTGGCGTGGAAGAGATACTTTTTGGAATCTGATTGGTAACTACTAGTCCTAAAGCCCGTGTACACGGGCCAATTTTTGCAGTACAGCGGCCCCACCCCTTGCTCTCTCTCTAGCCCCCTCTTTTTTGCTCTCTCTTTCTCCCCTCTCTTTTGCGCTCTCTTCCCTCTCTTTTACTCTCCCCCTCTCTTTTGCTCTCTCTCCCCCCTCTCTTTTGCTCTCTCTCCCCCCTCTCTTTTGCTCTCTCTCCCCCCTCTCTTTTGCTCTCTCCCCCTCTTTTGCTGTCTCTCTCCCTCTCTTTTTCTCTCTCTCTTCTCCCCTCTCGTTTGCTCTCTCTACTCTCATTTGCTCTCTCTCTCCTCTCGTTTGCTCTCTCTCTCCTCTCTTTTGCTGTCTCTCTCCCTCTCTTTTGCGCTCTCTCCACCTCTCTTTTGCGCTCTCTCCCCCTCTCTTTTGCGCTCTCTCCCGCTCTCTTTTGTGCTCTCTCCCCCTCTCTTTTGCTGTCTCTCTCCCCCCTCTCTTTTGCTGTCTCTCTCCCCCTCTCTTTTGCTGTCTCTCTCCCCCTTCTCTTTTGCTGTCTCTCTCCCTCCTCTCTTTTGCTGTTTCTCTCCCCTCTCTTTTGCTCTCTCTCCCCCCTCTCTTTTGCTCTCTCTCCCCCCTCTCTTTTGCTCTCTCTCTCTCCCCCTCTTTTGCTGTCTCTCTCCCTCTCTTTTTCTCTCTCTCTTCTCCCCTCTCGTTTGCTCTCTCTACTCTCATTTGCTCTCTCTCTCCTCTCGTTTGCTCTCTCTCTCCTCTCTTTTGCTGTCTCTCTCCCTCTCTTTTGCGCTCTCTCCACCTCTCTTTTGCGCTCTCTCCCCCTCTCTTTTGCGCTCTCTCCCGCTCTCTTTTGTGCTCTCTCCCCCTCTCTTTTGCTGTCTCTCTCCCCCCTCTCTTTTGCTGTCTCTCTCCCCCTCTCTTTTGCTGTCTCTCTCCCCCTTCTCTTTTGCTGTCTCTCTCCCTCCTCTCTTTTGCTGTTTCTCTCCCCTCTCTCTTTTGCTGTCTCTCTCTCCCCCCTCTCTTTTGCTGTCTCTCTCCCACCTCTCTTTTGCTGTCTCTCTCCCCCCTCTCTTTTGCTGTCTCTCTCCCCCTCTCTTTTGCTGTCTCTCTCCCCCCTCTCTTTTGCTGTCTCTCTCCCCCTCTCTCTTTTGATGTTTCTCCCCCCTCTCTTTTGCTGTCTCTCTCCCCCTTCTCTTTTGCTGTCTCTCTCCCTCCTCTCTTTTGCTGTTTCTCTCCCCTCTCTCTTTTGCTGTCTCTCTCTCCCCCCTCTCTTTTGCTGTCTCTCTCTCCCACCTCTCTTTTGCTGTCTCTCCCCCCCCTCTCTTTTGCTGTCTCTCTCCCCCTCTCTTTTGCTGTCTCTCTCCCCCCTCTCTTTTGCTGTCTCTCTCCCCTCTCCCTTTTGCTGTCTCTCTCCCCCTCTCTCTTTTGATGTTTCTCCCCCCTCTCTTTTGCTGTCTCTCCCCCTCTCTTTTGCTGTCTCTCTCCCCCTCTCTTTTGCTGTCTCTCTCCCCCTCTCTCTTTTGCTGTCTCTCTCTCCCCCTCTCTCTTTTGCTGTCTCTCTCCCCCCTCTCTTTTGCTTTCTCTCTCCTCCTCTCTCTTTTGCTGTCTCTCTCTCCCTCTCTCTATCCCCCCTCTTCTGCTCTCTCTATTCACCCTCTTCTGTTCTCTCTATCCCCCCTCTTTAGAGCTATCTGTCTCTCGGCAGCCCCGGCATCTGGCCCCGTCCAGCCCCGCCCAGCCCCGCCCGTGCCATGCCCTGTCACGCCCACGTCACACCCGGCCATGCCCACTCCACCACACAACACCAGTTAGAAGTCCAGGTGTGTTTGTCCTTGCGTGCAGTCTCTACTGCGCATGACAGCTTCGGACAAACACACGTGGCCTTTTATTATATAGGATATGTGTGGAAGGGCATTATGTGCACGTGAGTGTGAGTAGTGGGTGAATTAGTTGTATGCATATTTGTCAAGTGTGTAGTCTAATGTGTGTGGCTCTAGGGTGTAGTGTGTGTGTGTGTTCACTAGGGATGGGCGAATGTGCAAATTTTCGAATTTCGAATGTAGAACGAATGTTATTACCGAAATTCGAATTCTAAATTCGAATGTCGATAAGAACGAATATTCTTAAAAATTCGAAAATCGAATGTTATTTACAGTTTTCGAATGTCACTTTCGAATTCGAATGTTTATAATTATATCGAATGTCTACATTCGAAATTCGAATTTTTCGAATTCGAATATAAATTCGAATTTTTCGAATTTGAATATTGCATAATTCGAATATTACATTTAAAAGCATTAGAAATACTATTACAATCTAAATTCGAATTTTTCGAATTGGAATACACGTATTGCATAATTCGAATATTACATTTAAAGAAAAAGCATTAGAAATACTATTACAATCTAAATTCGAATTTTTCGAATTCGAATACACGTATTGCATAATTCGAATATTACATTTCAAGAAAAAGCATTAGAAATACTATTACAATCTAAATTCGAATTTTTCTAATTCGAATATTGCATAATTCGAATATTACATTTAAAGAAAAAGCATTAGAAATACTATTACAACCTAAATTCGAATTTTTCGAATTCGAATACACGTATTGCATAATTCGAATATTACATTTAAAGAAAAAGCATTAGAAATACTATTACAATCTAAATTCGAATTTTTCGAATTCGAATATTGCATAATTCGAATATTACATTTAAAGAAAAAGCATTAGAAATACTATTACAATCTAAATTCAAATTTTTCGAATTCGAATATTGCATAATTCGAATATTACATTTAAAGAAAAAGCATTAGAAATACTATTACAATCTAAATTCAAATTTTTCGAATTTGAATACACGTATTGCATAATTCGAATATTACATTTAAAGAAAAAGCATTAGAAATACTATTACAATCTAAATTCGAATTTTTCTAATTCGAATACACGTATTGCATAATTCGAATATTACATTTAAAGAAAAAAGCATTAGAAATACTATTACAATCTAAATTCGAATTTTTCGAATTCGAATATTGCATAATTCGAATATTACATTTAAAGAAAAAGCATTAGAAATACTATTACAATCTAAATTCGAATTTTTCGAATTCGAATATTGCATAATTCAAATATTACATTTAAAGAAAAAGCATTATAAATACTATTACAATCTAAATTCGAATTTTTCGAATTCAAATATTTTCGAATGTAATCGTAAAATTTGAAACCGAATATTCGAAAATCGAATGTTAGAATGTTATGTAAACATTCGAAATTCGATTCGAACGAACGTGTTAAAATTCGTGCCGTTTTTCGAATGTTGCGAAACATTCGCCCATCCCTAGTGTTCACCTGTGTGTGTAGTGTGTACTGAATTGTTTGTGTTATACATATGCGTGTACTGTATTGTTTGTGTTGTGAGATGTGCGTATTTATGTAGTGTACATGATCTTAAATGCTACAGGAAACAGCTGTAGGTACTCACTGCCCTCAAGGCTACAGCATCATATACACAAATATCTGTGATTAAAACTCCCACAAACCTCTGCTGTCAAATTGCTATTTAGCATCACGTTTTTTCATGCTTGTTTCTACTGATTATGCTCAAAATATATCAAAACAAGCGATTTTAGGCCGTTTATCTCAGAAGTCACTGCTCCTTTTTCACAAATAATACATACTAAACACTAAAATCTACCTGCAAGCCAAATCTTCTAAAAATTGGTTCAGCATTTTTTTTTTTGTAGATTTAGCTAATCATTTTTTTGAAAGACATGGTAAAGTACACTTTTCCACACTCATTCAGTTTACTTAGATTTTCAGCATTTCCAGCCACTGAAACTGCCCACATTTTAAAAAGTAATGTTATCACAAAATTAAAGGGACACTATGCTATAAATTGAATTTCCCCTTAAAGGGATACTAAACATACATTTTTTCTTTAATGATTCTCATAGAGCATGCAATTTTAGGCAACTTTCTAATTTATTTCTACTATCAATGCTTCTTCGTTCTCTTGCTATCTTTATTTAAAAAGCAGGAATTTAAAGATTATAAGCCAGCCCATTTTAGGTTAAGCACCCTGGATAGCGCTTGTTTACTGGTGGATACATTTAGCAAACCAATAAGCAAGCATAACCCAGGTTCTCAACCAAAAATGGGCCGGCTCTTAAGCTTTACATTCCTGCTTTTTAAATAAAGATAGCAAGAGAACAAAGAAAGATTGATAATAGGAGTAAACTAGAAAGTTTAATGTGCTCCAAATGACCTGCTATACCTACTGCAAAGTTTAAAATGTATTGGGAAATTGTTACTTTGTGTGTATTTTTTAAATAACTGGTTTTGTTAAAAAAAAACCTTCACCTATTGTTCTTAAAGGGACACTGAACCCAAATTTTTTCTTTCATGATTCAGATAGAGCATTCAAGTTAAGAGTACTTTTGAGATAAAAGTGTTTAATGAAAATCTTTAATATTATGTAATAATATTTATAGAACATAAATGTAATATTGCACACACAATTTAATTTTTATTATTTCTGTTTCTACCAATGTTCCCTTATTAAAGTGCTAAAGAATATGGGCTAATTTTTATTTAGTGATTAAAAATGGAGCCATATGCTACCAAAGTTGCCAACAGCTTAAAGGGACGCTGAACCCAAAATTTTTCTTTTGTGATTCGGATAGAGCATGAAATTTTAAGCAACTTTCTAATTTACTCCTATTATATAATTTTCTTCATTCTCTTTTGTATCTTTATTTGAAATGCAAAAATGTATGTTTAGATGCCGGCCCATTTTTGGTGAACAACCTGGGTTGTTCTTGCTGATTGGTGGATACATTTATCCACCAATGAACAAGTGCTTTCCATGGTACTGAACCAAACAAATAGCTTAGATGCCTTATTTTTCAAATAAAGATAGCAAGAGAACAAAGAAAATGTGATAATAGGAGTAAATTAGAAAGTTGCTTAAAATTGCATGCTCTATCTGAATCATGAAAGAAAAAAATTTGGGTTCAGTTTCCCTTTAAGGGCTGCCCATATAAAAAGTCTGAGTCTGCAGGTAAAGCAGACCTGCTAATACTATCTCTGTGTAAACACACAAACCAATAGCTAGGTATTCAAATGCTAATTATGGCTGAGGGGTTCACTGAGCACAACTAAATTTTTCAGATAAAAAAAAAAATCTCTCTTCTACCCCAGCACTAGGAAGTTAATTACTGATATTGTTTCTCTATTTACATGACTTTCCTACATAGAATACATCAGTATTCATATTTTCTGTATAGGCGTCAGTTTCAACAAGCAAAATCATATATTTCAAATAACAAAATAAAGGTGAATGTGCTTTTTGCAAACCATTAAATACACTCCAGCAGGAAAAATGCACCATTGGGAACACATTTAAAGAATGACATAAATAAAAGAAATCCTTAATATGCTGCCAATTAACTTTAAAAACATGTACTCTTGAAAAATCAATTTTTAATGAAGACATTGTTCATCAAAACTACATTAAAAGATTGTTGTTTCAAAACTCTCACCATTAAATTGTACACTTGAGAATCACTTTCTGCATTTTGTATACTATGATTGTTGCTCAAGGTCAGGACACTCATTTCCTCTTATTC
This sequence comes from Bombina bombina, assembly GCF_027579735.1. NCBI lineage: Eukaryota > Metazoa > Chordata > Amphibia > Anura > Bombinatoridae > Bombina > Bombina bombina. The sequence goes on along the minus strand of NC_069499.1, from coordinate 395,705,324 downwards.
ATGTTACGTGGAAATTTGAGATGTTGATGGTCTCTTGGTAATATTCTTATGTGTAGTACTGTGTAAATTTGTTGACACAAAAAATAAAAGATAATAATAATAGTACTAATCGCACAAAAAATTAGAACATAGTTGAGGATGGACTAAGTAAATTGTTGTACACTTGCTCTAAGATTGTTAATGTTACTCAAACATTCCGAAGTAGACTTTTATTATGCAGAATATAATTATTAATCTGTACTTTCACAAACAAAAAAGAAGGAAAAAATGATTTATTATCAGAACGTCTGCATCTGTATATTGACATTTAAAACAATGGATTGAAAATGTCATTATTGATAAAAAAAGCACCACTTATTTAGCTGGTCATTGTAATTTTAACATATTTTTATTCAAACGTGATAAGCTGCAGGAAATTGTGTGGTATTAGCTTTTATTTTACTGGGACATGCAGTGACAACATTTTAGAGTATGAAACAAAAATATGTAATGTTCATTACTAGAGAAAAAAGTCCTCAGACAGGAAAAAGGAGGTTAATGATCCTTTCTATAGAGAAGAAAAATGTAGTTCTACGTTTTTGTTCTCCAAAAAAAATACTGGTCGAACCTCTGTTTTTCATATGTATTTTAAGCATTAATAAGAGCAGGCAGATTTAACAGCCACAGTAGCACTGTAATGTTGTGCAGGACCCGCACTTAAGGGATTTCAACCGCCAATTACAATGGCCCATAATGCCTTGCAAGAGGCAAGAAACACTGGGGGAGACAAACAGGTGCTGAATGCACACTTCCCTGCAATTACAGCATATACAAATGTTGACATTACAAAGGCCACCACTAAATTCACACCACTACTCTGCCACAGTGACTTTTTCCAGTCTCTATTTTGAAAGTAAACATTCATACTGAGATTCTAACAAGACACAAAAAATCCTAATGCCAAAATATATAAAAGCATCTGTTGAATCAAGCAAGCTAAAACCAGTTAAGTGATCATTAAATACAGAAGTGCATAATCAACAAGTTCATAATAAAAAGGCAATGTAATGGAACTTATTCTGAATTTTCAATTTGAAAATTTACTTTCATTTACTTGCCCCCTCTATCTTGTGACAGTCATCAGCCAATCACAGACACATATACATATACAATGTGAACTCTTGCACATGCTTAGTATTATCTGGTAGCTCAGAAAGTTTGCATAATAAAAAACTATTTGATTAAAGAAATACATTCAAAAGTCTCTTAAAATCTCTCTCTGAATCATAACAATTTAAACTTTAGTGTCCCTTAAACGTCTATTTTTTTTATTTTTATGTTTATTTTTATCGCCATTTATTTACTTTTTAGGACAGTGTATTGCAATATTTGTAGGTTTTTGTCCACTACAGACAATAATATTGAACACAGAAACATATAGCTAAAGCTTAATATTCTCCAATTTGCTTAGCTGCTGTTCTGTAGATGAAGAGGAAAATCTTTCATTTTTTAAAACGTTTTAGTGTAATTATTTCTATATAAAGATGTAGCATTATACAATTATATTCTGATCAATATAAATAAAGAACAAAAAGTACACTTGTCAGTATGACAATGGATTAGAGCATCATCTCTAGGCATAAAAATAAGGACAGGATAATATTTCTGCAGTTTTTAATTTTAACCCATAACCTGCATATTGGTACTGTAGTAGGTGCAGTATGTGATGATCAGGTCTGCTGTAACTGCCACTTATAAAGATAGATCCGGATGACAGGATGGAAGGGAGGAGCAATTGACACCACAGGGAAGGACTGGGGTTAAAGTCAGGGCAAGAGGTGGGGTTAGTAAAGGGGGTTAAAAACCCAAGACAGGAAGTCAGGTGGCCTCTTTCAATCTGGACAGCACGGCAGGTTAAGTTCATTAGTCTCTGACTTACCTTGCCTGCAGGACAGAATGGAGGAGTTGCTGGAGCAGGTGTTGCAGGCTGCCAGGACCAACAGCATTGCCTGGATCAGGGAGCGTCAGCAATTCCGGAGGTGGAGCAGAGCCCTGTAGGTGAAGGGGGGCCGGTGGCAGGGCCCAGGACCAGGGAACGGCCTACACGAAGATCTAGGCCCCCAGAGAGGATCAGTCCGGGTGAACCGGTAGGCAGAGCCAGAAGATCGGTGGGGGGGCCTCAAGGCCGTGGTGGTACTGGGAGCACTAGCGGAGATCGATGGCAGCAGGAAGAGGATAGTGTGAGGCCTAGCACGGCTCTGGTCGATTACGTCATCGGGAGGCATCATCCGGAGCGGCCTAGTGGGAGCAGAGGAAGAAGATCCGGGCGGAGCAGCATGCCCGTGAGGGGAGGCAGGGGTAATTCCCGGAGGAGAGTGGAGGAGGAGCGGGGGTGCCAGAGAGTGTGGCGGTGTGGATAAATGGCGGGAGCAGGGGGGTAAGCAAGGTGATGGCGGCCGGAACGAGGCTCCTGGAGGTAAGGAGGCGGGCAGTGTAATGGGGCTGGGTTAGGATCCGGGAGGCATATGTGCGGCGGTTGAAGGGAGAGGAGGGGGTCAAGGTTGGTTACGGCCCGGGAGGGGGGCCCAGGTAGTCCGCATCACATTAATTCACGCTGGGGGGGGGTAGGCGGACGGGTAGTTGGTTATCAGTATGGTTTAGTGGGTCAGGGGTTAAGGCTCACACATAGTTTATCAGGGGCTGGAGAGGGGGATAGGGAGGGCGCCAGCAGTATTTAGGAAGGAGCGAAGGGGGGGGCCTGCTCTGCAGCAGCACGTATACATAATTTGGGCAGCAGCAGTTTTAAAGTAGGACAGCTGCGCTACAAGGGGGTCTGGCCTCCCAATGAGGGGATAAGAGAGCAGAGGGATCAGGATAGGGGAGGAGGAGCGCGGCGGGGGGGGCCCTGGTGGGTTCCTAAAAAAAAAAAAAGGGGTTAAATAAAATGAAATATGAATTATATATTCACTGGGTCCAGAAAGGGGGGCAGAACAGGAGGCTATGGGAGGTGAGAAAGGGGTGGGTGTCCCCGGGCGGGGGTGGGGCAAAGGGGGGTCAGCTGGGGGCATGCAGGCAGGGGGGAAGCGGGCCCTAGGGCCTGTGGGAACTGCCGGGGTGGTAGGCACAGTCTGGGTGGTAGGGGGGGGCAGCACACAAAGTAGGAACATAGGTGTGACCCCCTTTAGGGGTCAGAAGTCCGCATCACGCGTCAGGGGAAGCAGCAGGAGTGGCAGAGGGACAATGAGGAGCGAGGTGGCGGTGAAAGCGGGACCTGGTGAAGGACCGGTTATGGCAGTGAAGCCATCAGGTGAGTTTTGAGTGGTGAAAGGGAGACGTTGTTGAATGGGCTGAAAGGGCTGCTTGCGGCTTTGGAAAGGTCTGATGAGGCCGTGGGGGTAGCTGGGGCGTGGAGCCAGGGGAGGGCTACATCGACTACAGCTGCAGGAGGAGGCGAGGCGGAGGCGACCCCAGGAAAAGCCGGAGAGATACTGAAGGTCCCGGAGGATGCCCTGAGGAGGCCGTGCTTGTGTTTGGTGGGTCCATTGGGGATCCATCTCATGGTGGAGATGAAGGAGAAAATATGGAAGAGGGAGTTCCTGGAAATATTTGCGTTGCTACCATTGGAGCAGGTGATGGAGCTGAAGGAGGAAGAGAAGGAGAAAAGGGAAAAAGGAAGAAGAGGAGAGGAAGAAATGGTATCGGAAGATACCCAAGACTTTCGGGAATTGGGCCAAGGCATTTTACATCATGGCCAACGTGATAGGGGAAAAGTTCCCAGAGCAATGCTCGGCGCTTTTCTGTTACGCGGAAGAAATTTCAAGTGCGTATCGCACATACGGGGGTATGACGTGGTGGCGGTACGACGAGCGGTTTCGCCAGCGGATGGCCATTAGGCCAGAGATGCGGTGGGATGATAGAGACATGGGTATATGGCTCGAAATCAAGACACCGCTACGGGGGGGCCAGTCCTTTCGGACAGCCAACTCTGGTGCTAGTGCAGGGGCTGGAGTTGGTACAGCAACGGCAATACGGAAAGGGCTCTGTTTCCAGTTCAACGAGGGACAGTGCCGTTTTGGGGCAGGGTGTAAATATAAGCACGAGTGTTCCCACTGCGGGGGAAGTCACTCAGGGGCAAGATGTTTTAAGAAGGGAAAAGCCGGAGGGAAACCAGGGGAGGTGGGTCCTGCGAGCCAGGACACCAGTGAGGGTCGAAAAGATGGTCCTGTGGCTCAATTTGTATGGGCATAAAAGGGGGCATGAGGGCGACGCGGAATTGCTATTGACGGGGTTTAGTTCGGGTTTTAGGATCCCGTTCAGGGAACAAGAAATAGGGCAGTTCGGGGGAAACTTGAAATCCGCTAGGGATTTCCCGGAGGTGGTGAGGGACAAGCTCAAGAAAGAGATGGCGTTGGGCAGGATGGCGGGGCCCTTCCCATTTCCACCGTTTAGCAATTTGAGGGTTTTACCGTTGGGGGTGGTCCCCAAAAAAGCAAAGGGGCAATTCCGGTTAATCTACCAACTGTCATACCCTAGGGGCACATCGGTGAATGATGGTATTGACCCGGGGTTGGTGTCCGTAAAATATGCATCTTTTGATAGGGCGGTGGCGGTAATTAGGCTCGCCGGGAGGGGGGCCCTTTTGGCGAAGGCAGATGTGGAATCCGCATTCAGGTTGTTGCCGGTCCACCCTACATGCCATCATTTGTTGGGATGTATGTTTGAAGGGTCCTTCTATGTGGACCTCTGCCTCCCCATGGGGTGTTCGTATTTTGAAAAATTTAGCTCTTTTGTGGACTGGGTGTTAAAGAAGAAATCAGGGTTGTCGTCCCTTGTGCACTACCTGGACGATTTCCTATTCGTGGGCCCGGCCGGGTCTGGGGATTGTGAGAAGCTGGTGAGTACATTCGGGGAGGTGGCTAAGGAATTCGGTATCCCAGTGGCCGAGGAAAAGTCAGAAGGGCCAATAACCCTCCTTAAGTTTTTTGGGTATCCAGTTGGATACTGTGAGGATGGAGTACAGGTTACCGGAGGACAAACTGGTGGACCTGAGGTCAACCATCCGGGAGACATTGGCTAAGCCGAAGATCAAGCAAAGGCAGCTGCAATCTCTGATTGGCAAATTGAACTTTCAATAGTATGTTGTTGTTCCAGGAGACAAACTGGTCAGATGACGGGCTATGTCTATTCACGGATGCGTCGGGGGCCCACGGGTTCGGGGCATATTTGAAGGGCCGGTGGTGCGCTGAGGCATGGCCGGGGGAATGGGAGGCTTCTGGTCTTACGAGGAACTTAACATTTTTGGAGTTTTTTCCCCTGGTGGTGGCTTTGCATATTTGGCCGGACGTGTTGGGGAATAAGAGAGTGTGTTTCCAATCAGACAACCTCGGGGTGGTGTGGGCCATCAACAAGCTGATGGCATCCTCCCCCCCGGTCATCCGCCTATTGAGAGTGTTTGTGTTGGAATGTTTGCGCAACAACATTTCGTTTCGGGCGCTCCACGTTCCGGGAAGACTTAACGTAATAGCTGACTCTTTGTCCCGTTTCCAGTGGCAGCGGTTTCGCGAGGAGGCCCCAGATGCGGAACCGGAGGGTGCGGCATGCCCGAAGGAGCTGTGGCGGCTAGGGTGTCAAGGGTGATCAATCTGGTGCAAGGAGCGGTGGCTCCTACCACGTGGAGGGCGTACGCCCGGATCTGGAAACTGTGGTTTCAATGGAGGGGGATGGAGCAGCTGGGGAGCGCAGCTGAGAATCTGGAAAGTTTGGTGCAATGGATTGGGGTATGGGGCGAGGAAGGGCTTTTGCCTTCAAAGGTGAGGACGAGGATGTCGGCACTGGCATTTTTATTCCAATTGTGGGGTTGGGAGGATGTAACGAAAGTATTCATGGTGCGAATGGCGGTGAGGGGCCTATGCAGAGGGAAAAGACAAGGGGACAATAGGAGGCCAGTCACGTTTGCCTTGTTGGAGGAGGTGGTGAGGTGTCTGCCGAGGATATGTTTTAATGAAACGGAGGGACTGCTGTTCAGAGTGGCTTTCGTGCGGGCCTTCTTTGGGGCATTTAGAATCTCGGAGCAGGTTGGGCAGAGTAAACGAGTGGTGGGTGGTTTGATGAAGAAGGATGTGCTGGTGAAGGGGGATGAGCTGGAGATATGGCTGAGGATATCCAAGACGGATCAGGGGGGCAAAGGGACGGTGGTGCGGATATGGGCGATATCGGGGCATTGCTGCCCGGTGACGGCAGTGCGGGAGTTCATGTAGGTTAGGCCAAGGGGCGAGGGGCAGTTCTTGATCCCCATGGATGGGTCTGTCCTATCAAAATTCCAATTTGTGGCGGTATTTCGAAGGGTGGTTGAGAAATTGTGTTTGCGGGGGGGGATTTCGGATCTCATTCATTCCGCATTGGGGCAGCGACTGAGGTGGCATGCTTGGGGCTGGATGTGGGCATGATAAAGAGGATTGGTAGATAGATGTCTGATCGGTTTAAGGGGTATGTTCGTCCTGAGCTGAGAGTGTGAAGGGTACTAGGCCATTTATTTTGTTTTAACAGGTCCAGTTAGATGTTGGCTTTTGGGACATTCCTATATTTACTGGGCGAGAAAGGCGGCGGCGGTGAAAATGAACGGCATTCAACTGGGGCTGCCAAGAGACAGGATCGTACTGACATGGTTAGGGATTCGGGGCTTAAAGTGGGACCAAGTTGTGGGTAAGGTTGTAGATTATGCAAGGTTTTTCTCCCCTCCTCACATATTGTTGATCCATGCCGGGGGCAACGATTTGGGGTATGTGTCGCAGAATGATTTAGTGGATGGGATAAAAAGGGGTCTGGATAGACTGAAGCAGTTGTTCCCGGAGCTTCTAATAATATGGTCAGAAATCGAGTGTAGAGTGGTGTGGCGGGCAGCATGGGATTCAAAAAAATTGGAGGCTTCCAGACGGAAGATAAACAGGACAATATAAGGGTATGTCAGGAGGTTAGGGGGTTTTGGGCTCCGGCATGTAGAGTTCGAGGGTGAGTCAGGGAGGTGCTTTTACTTGAAGGATGGGGTGCACCTCAATGAGGTGGGTTTACATTTGTTTAACTATACGTTGAAGGAGGGTATTGAAAAGGCCTGCGGCGGTGCTCGGCTAGGGTCCGAGCTGTGGCGGGGTGCTTGTGGTAACCTCTAGAGGCTTACGCCTGGGAGGAATTGTGGTACCCCCCAGTTGGTTAAAAGGGGAGGAGTTATGGAAGATGTGATACTCCCACCCCCAGGACAGGGGGGGCGGGGATTATATAGTGGATGTGGGCAAGCACCAGGGTTGGTTTAAGTTGATATGTTATGTTGGTTATAATTGTAATTAATAAATTAAGCTGCAGCCTTTTCATACCCAAAAATTGGTGTTGTGTATTAATTGTAGGGTTAAGAAGGACTTGACAGTGTGGGGTCAAGATAGATCCGGATGACAGGATGGAAGGGAGGAGCAATTGACACCACAGGGAATGACTGGGGTGAAAGTCAGGGCAAGAGGTGGGGTTAGTAAAGGGGGTTAAAAACCCAAGACAGGAAGTCAGATGGCCTCTTTCAATCTGGACAGCACGGCAGGTTAAGTTCCCGCCCGCCCTCCCTCCCTACAGGAATAAGGTTAGAGGAGTAAGATTTGCAGCAGTGGCGGGGTGCTTGTGATAACCTCTAGAGGCTTACGCCTGGGAGGAATTGTGGTACCCCCCAGTTGGATAAAAGGGGAGGAGTTATGGAAGATGTGATACTCCCACCCCCCGGACGGGGGGGGGGCGGGGATTATATAGTGGATGTGGGCAAGCACCAGGGTTGGTTTAAGTTGATATGTTATGTTGGTTATAATTGTAATTAATAAATTAAGCTGCGGCCTTTTCATACCCAAAAATTGGTGTTGTGTATTTATTGTAGGGTTAAGAAGGACTTGACAGTGTGGGGTCAAGCCCTTTCAAGCAGTCTTCTATTATATGAATTCTAATTTATAGTTTTACCCCGCTTCAATAAAGAGTGGCAGGTATGTAATGGGAATGGTTTTACCCCGCTTCAATAAAGAGTGCCAGGTATGTAATGGGATTAATTTTACCCCGCTTCAATAAAGAGTGCCAGGTATGTAATGGGATTAGTTTTACCCCGCTTCAATAAAGAGTGCCAGGTATGTAATGGGATTAGTTTTACCCCGCTTCAATAAAGAGTGCCAGGTATGTAATGGGATTAGTTTTACCCGCTTCAATAAAGAGTGCCAGGTATGTAATGGGATTAGTTTTACCCCACTTCAATAAAGAGTGCCAGGTATGTAATGGGATTAGTTTTACCCCGCTTCAATAAAGAGTGTCAGGTATGTAATGGGATTAGTTTTACCCCGCTTCAATAAAGAGTGCCAGGTATGTAATGGGATTAGTTTTACCCCGCTTCAATAAAGAGTGCCAGGTATGTAATGGGATTAGTTTTACCCCGCTTCAATAAAGAGTGCCAGGTATGTAATGGGATTAGTTTTACCCCGCTTCAATAAAGAGTGCCAGGTATGTAATGGGATTAGTTTTACCCCGCTTCAATAAAGAGTACCAGTTATGTAATGGGATTAGTTTTACCCAGCTTCAATAAAGAGTGCCAGGTATGTAATGGGATTAGTTTTACCCCGCTTCAATAAAGTGTGCCAGGTATGTAATGGGATTAGTTTTACCCCGCTTCAATAAAGAGTGCCAGGTATGTAATGGGATTAGTTTTACCCCACTTCAATAAGAGTGCCAGGTATGTAATGGGATTAGTTTTACCCCGCTTCAATAAAGAGTGCCAGGTATGTAATGGGATTAGTTTTACCCCGCTTCAATAAAGTGTGCCAGGTATGTAATGGGATTAGTTTTACCCCGCTTCAATAAACAGTGCCAGGTATGTAATGGGATTAGTTTTACCCCGCTTCAATAAAGAGTGCCAGGTATGTAATAGGATTAGTTTTACCCCGCTTCAATAAAGAGTGCCAGTTATGTAATGGGATTAGTTTTACCCCGCTTCAATAAAGAGTGCCAGGTATGTTATGGGATTAGTTTTACCCCGCTTCAATAAAGAGTGCCAGGTATGTAATGGGATTAGTTTTACCCCGCTTCAATAAAGAGTGCCAGGTATGTAATGGGATTAGTTTTACCCCGCTTCAATAAAGTGTGCCAGGTATGTAATGGGATTAGTTTTACCCCGCTTCAATAAAGAGTGCCAGGTATGTAATGGGATTAGTTTTACCCCACTTCAATAAGAGTGCCAGGTATGTAATGGGATTAGTTTTACTCCGCTTCAATAAAGAGTGCCAGGTATGTAATGGGATTAATTTTACCCCGCTTCAATAAAGAGTGCCAGGTATGTAATGGGATTAGTTTTACCCCGCTTCAATAAAGAGTGCCAGGTATGTAATGGGATTAGTTTTACCCCGCTTCAATAAAGAGTGCCAGGTATGTAATAGGATTAGTTTTACCCCGCTTCAATAAAGAGTGCCAGTTATGTAATGGGATTAGTTTTACCCCGCTTCAATAAAGAGTGCCAGGTATGTTATGGGATTAGTTTTACCCCGCTTCAATAAAGAGCGCCAGGTATGTAATGGGATTAGTTTTACCCCACTTCAATAAAGAGTGCCAGGTATGTAATGGGATTAGTTTTACCCCGCTTCAATATAGAGTGCCAGGTATGTAATGGGATTGGTTACTACAAATCAGATTCCTACTTGTACATCACAGTGTGTTTATAAGTGTATCATAGAAAAAAGACACAGTGCAAAATGGAGTCTTCATGCCTAGAAAGGTGCAGTCTATCTAAGTATGTTTTATCTTTATCAAACTAAGATGGGAATTACACTTTTGTAAATGAGGAGGAGAATTTTCATTTTCAATTTTTTCCTCTTTAACTTTGTCCAAAACTGACGAGAATTAAAGCTGCAGGAAACCCAATGTTTTTATTTTATGATTCAGATATAATATGCATTTTTAAACAACTTTCTCTTTTACTTCTATTATAAAATTGTCTTTATTCTTTTGGTATATTTTGTTGAAAAGCATGGACGTAAACTTAGGTGTGCATGCATCTGGAGCAATATACGGCAGCAGTTTTGCTAGAATTGTATCTATTTTTGGTAGAGCACTAGATGGCAGCACTATTTCCAGCCTTGTAGTGCTCTAGACACCAACCTAGGTATCGCTTTAACGAAGAATCACATGTGAACAAAGCAAATTTGATAAAAAAATTATATTGGAAACTTTTTTTTTTAATTGTATGATATGTCTGAATCACAAAGGAACATTTGGGGGTTTAATATGCCTTTAAATCTATCTATATGTCAATACAAGGGGTAGTCTACACTAAAATTGTTTAAAAAGATAGATAATGCCTTTAATACCCATTCCCCAGCTTTGCACAACTAACATTGTTAGATTAATATACTTAATAACATTTAAGCCTCTAAATTTCTGCCTGTTTCTAAGCCACTACAGACAGCCTCTTATCATGTGCTTTTGTATTCGCTTTTCACAACAGAAGACTGCTAGTTCATGGGAGCCGTATAGATAACATTAATGTTCACACCCAAGGAGTTATTTGAGAGTTAGCACAACATGCAAGTCAATAGATAATAAATAAAAAGTCATGTGATCAGGGGGCGGTCAGAAAATGCTTAGATACAATGCAAACACAGAAGTAAAAAGTATATTAATATAACTGTGTTGTTTAGGAAAAACTGGGGAATGGGTAATAATTAGGGATTATCAATCTTTAATAACAATAACAATTATATTGTAGACTGTCCCTTTAACTCGGGAAAGTGTTCATTAATCAGTTTGATCAACACTGAATTGCAAGGAATATTACAAGATGATATTAAGTAGGCTCCTATCACCTAAGTTCTACCACCTACTGTAAGTATGCAGTAAGTCTTGGCAGAAGCGGGAGCATTTTACTGATACAGGATACCATAATGTACTTACATTATAACTGCAATTGAAAAGATAAAAGGCACTTTCAGTGACACTTTAAGATACTATTTTTGGGCCTTCATGGATTTAATTTATTTGTTTTTATGTGCACTTAATCTAAGTATATTTAATTTACATTTTTTTAATATTAAGGTTAAATATTAGAAATATGTTTTATAGTAAACAATTTGTATAGCCATGACAGTTACTTTAAGTAAAAGCATACATACTAAGGGCTAGATTATGAGTGGAGTGCAGACGTTTACGCACAAGAGATAAGGGGGCAGATTTCTGAAAGTGCAAACGGACATGATCCGTTGTAGCGATCATGTCCGCCGCACATTGATAAATGCTGACAGCATACGCTGTTGGCATTTATCATTGCACAAGCATTTAACTAGAAATGCTTGTGCAATGCTGCCCCTGCAGATTCGCAGCCAATCGGCCACTAGCAGGGGGTGTCAATCAATCCAATCATATGCAATCAGGTGGTTTGCTGTTCACCGCCTCAGAGCAGACGGACAAGTTAAGGAGCAGCGGTCTTAAGACTGCTGCTTCTTAACTCCTGTTTCCGGCAAACCTGAAGACTCGTGCGGAAAGAGGTGTATACGGCCACATTCGGGCCATGATAAATCGGCCCCAAGGGGTTTATCACAGGTGTTTGCGCTCGCTGGGCTCACTGCTGGTATTATAAGTTGACAGTAAACACAATCACATCCGCGCAATCGTGATTTATGCTAGAATAATTACGGCAATCTCAGAGCTCTGGTTAACTGTTTTTTTTTTAAAAAAAATCGCATAAACACATCAAAAATGGATTACATAGTAAAGTTACACTCATAATAACACCATCTAATAAAAAATATTTTTTAAAAAAGATTGCACACAAAAGTTAAAAGGGCTCAAAGATATGATTTTAAAGGCTGCCAAAGGGCTTTAACATTGAGATAAATACATATACACCCCTAAAGATGTTTATGTGTCTGTATATATATAAGTGCATTGGAGCCCTTTGCAGTTAAGTAGCTGAAAGCCAGTAGAATATATTAATTCAATATTCATATTTAATAAATGTTTTAACTATGTATTTATTGTTAAGTTAAGCGAATGAAAACGGTTTACTTTCAACTCATAATACGAGCGTGACCCGATGAGCTCCAAAAGCTTTCTTCTAGCGCAATTAGAGATTGAGCACAAGTGTTTAATAGGGTTCCACTTCTAAGCTGGCCCTTAATGTATTTATTAAAGGGACATAGTACACAAAAATCATTCACCTAGATTACAAGTTTTGCGCTATAGAGGGGGAGAAACGAACGCAACAAAAGTTGCATTATTTTACCCTCCATAGTGCTGCCATTACAAGTTTCTAAAAAGCCGCCTTGTGCTTGCGATATGGTGGCAATAAGCTCCATACCACACAAAATCCAAGGGCTGCTTTGAGGTGCTCGTGCAAGCTTTCCCCATAGACATCAATGGGGAGAAGGTGTTATAAAAAAACTAACACCTGAAGTGCGGAATGGCGATCGCCGTAACGCAACCCCATTGATGTCTATGGGGAAAAAAAGTTACATCTAAACCTAACACCCTAACATAAACCCCAAGTCTAAAGACCCCTTATCCACCCCCTAACTTCGCCGACACAAAAATAAAGTTATTAACCCCTAATCTGCCGCTCCTGACATCGCCGCCACTAATAAAAGTTATTAACCCCTATTCCGCCGCTCCCTGATATCGCCGCCACTATAATAAAGTTATTAACCCCTATTCCCCTGCACCCCAACATAGCCGACACTATAATAAAGCTATTAACCCCTATTCCGCTGCTCCCCAACACCACCGCCACTAAATAAAGTTATTAACCCCTAAATCTGGCCTCCCACATCACCACCACTAAATAAACCTATTAACCCCTAAACCACCAGCCCCCCACATTGCAAAAAAATTAAATTAAACTATTAACCCCTAAACCTTACAACACCCTAACTTTATATTAAAATTACAATATCCCTATCTTAAAATAAATAAAAACTTACCTGTGAAATAAAAAAAAAAAACTATGTTTAAACTAACAATTAACCTAACATAACTATTATACTAAAATTAAAATAACTACCAATTAAAAAAAACTAAAATTACACATTAAAAAAACTAACACTACTAAAAAAATTAGATCTAAAATTACAAAAAATAAAAAATACTAAATTACAAAAAATAACAAGCACTAAATTACAAAGAATAACAAGCACTAAATTACAAAAAATAACAAACAAATTATCAAAAATAAAAACAATTACACCTAATCTAATAGCCCTATAAAAAATAAAAAAGCCCCCCAAAATAAAAAAACCCTAGCCTTCAATAAACTACCAATAGCCCTTAAAAGGACCTTTTGTAGGGCATTGCCCTAAATAAATCAGCTCTTTTACCTGAAAAAAGACCCCCCAACAGTAAAACCCACCACCCAACCAACCCCCCAAAATAAAAAACCTAACTAACAAAAACCTAAGATACCCATTGCCCTGAAAAGGGCATTTGTATGGGCATTGCCCTTAAAAGGGCATTTAGCTCTTTTACATTGCCCTTAAAAGGGCATTTAGCTCTTTTAAAAAAGCCCAAACCCTATTCTAAAAAAAACCCCACCCAAAAAAGTAAAAAAATAAAAAATAACATTAACCCCCGACAATCCACTTACAGTTTCTGAAGTCCGGACATCCAGGCGGCGAGAAGTCTTCATCCAGGCGGCGTCTTCTATCTTCATCCAGACGGCATCTTCCAGCGGCGCGGGGGGGGGGTCCATTCTTCAAGACATCCGTCGTGGAGCGTCCTCTTCATACGGTCGCCGCCATACACTGAATCATCAATGCAAGGGAGCCTTTTCAAAATGGCGTCCCTTACATTCCTATTGGCTGATTTGACTTTTGAAATTCAAATCAGCCAATAGGATGAGAGCTACTGAAATCCTATTGGCTGTTCAAATCAGCCAATAGGATGAGAGCTACTGACATTCTATTGGCTGATTTGAAAAGCCAATAGAATGTCAGTAGCTCTCATCCTATTGGCTGATTTAAAAAATCAAATCAGCCAATAGGAATGCTAGGGACACCATTTTGAAAAGGCTCCCTTGCATTGAAGATTCAGTGTATGGAGGCGACCTTATGAAGAGGACACTCCGTGCCAGATGTCTTGAAGGATGGACCCTCTCCGCGCCGCCAAGATGATGGTAGAAGATGCCGCCGGGATGAATATAGTAGACGCTGCATGGATGGATGAAGACCTCGCCATCTGTATGAAGACTTCTCACCTCCTGGATGTCAGGACTTCAGAAACTGTAAGTGGATTGTCGGGGGTTAGTGTTAGGTTTTTTTTGGGTGTTTTTTTTTTTAGATTAGGATTTGGACTTTTTAAAAGCACTAAATGCCCTTTTAAGGGCAATGCATAAGAACTAAATGTCCTTTTAAAGGCAATGCCCATACAAATGCCATTTTCAGGGCAATGGGTAGCTTAGGTTTTTGTTAGAGTTAGTTTTTTTTTATTTTGGGGGGTTGGTTGGGTGGTGGGTTTTACTGTTGGGGGGTCTTTGTTTTTTTTCAGGTAAAAGAGCTGATTTCTTTAAGGCAATGCCCTACAAAAGACCCTTTTAAGGGTTGTTGGTAGTTTAGTGTAGGCTAGGTTTTTTTTATTTTGGGGGGCTTATTTATTTTTATAGGGCTATTAGATTAGGTTAATTGTTTTTATTTTGGATAATTTGTTTGTTATTTTTTGCAATTTAGTGTTTGTTATTTTTTTGTAATTTTTTGTAATGTTAGTTTAAACTTAGTTTTTTTTAAGTTCACATGTAAGTTTTTATTTATTTTAAGATAGGGATATTGTAATTTTAATTTAAAGTTAGGGCGTTGTTAGGTTTAGGGGTTAATAGTTTAATTTAGTTTCTTGTGATGTGGGGGGCTGGCGGTTTAGGGGTTAATAGGTTTATTTAGTGGCGGTGATGTGGGAGGCCAGAGGTTTAGGGGTTAATAACTTTATTTATTGGTGGCGATTTCAGGGAGCGGCAGAATAGGGGTTAATAACTTTTATTAGTGGCGGCGATGTTGGGAGCGGCAGATTAGGGGTAAATAAGTTAAATTTAGTGCTTGCGATGCGGGAGGGCGGCGGAATAGGGGTTAATAGGTCGTTTATGGGTGTTAGTGTACTTTGTAACATTTTAGTTGTGAGTTTTGTGTAACAATTTTGTTGTGCAAAACTCATAACTACTGGTCTCAGATAGCGGAACGGATCATGTCGGTATAGGCTGGAACGCAAGCATTTTAGCCTCACCTCACAACTTGTAATACTATTTTTTTGAGTGCGGGATTGACGTTGCGTTAGAGGCTAAAATGCTTGAGGTATAGATATAACGACAAGACTTGTAATGGCTGTGTTACGGTTTTTACACTGAAATGGCCATTATTTCAGCGTTAAAATCGTAACGCAAAACTTGTAATCTAGGTGATTGTCTGTGAAAAAGGTTAATTAAAAGCAGTTTAAAGGGACACTAAAGTCAATACTAAACTTTCAAGATTCAGATAGAGCACACTATTTTAAACAACTTTTCAATTAACTTCCATTTTCTAAAATGTGCACGCTCCTACTGAGCATATGCAAGAATTCACAGAATATACGTATATGTATTTTGTGATTGTCTGATGACTGTTACATGATGCAGTGGAACTGACAATAGAACTAACGTTAAAATTTGTCAGAAAGAATTGTACTACTCATTTGAAATTAAAATTAGGTCCTTTTGCATTGTCTTTTTAGTATGCATTTACTGATTATGTTATTCTGCTGTGTTTTGTGGTCTTTTAAATTAAAGGTACAGTTCACCCAAAAACTTTCTCCCCTTTAAATTATTCCCAATGATCCTTTTTACCTACTAGAGTGTATTAAATTGGTTGCAAGTGGCTCCTTTACTCCTATTTCAGCATTTGAAATAGCTGATTTAGCTTGTGGTTTCCCAACCTATACTGAAAGTTTTGATACTGGAGTATATGCTATTGACAAGCCTAAGTAAACACAGCCAGCAGAAGAGGTTACACTCTCAGTGGGATGCAGGATAGTTAAGTAATAAAATGATAATTTTCCAGTGTTCTGTCTATGTATTGAGCTTTGGTATTCCAGACAATTATAAGATAAGGAAGCAAGTATGTGTACATAAAGTTATAACATAATGAGATCTGATAATACCTTATGTTCAACCCCTTGTAATAGGCTGTGGTTTCAAAGCACAAAACCAGCTACTTCATATACACAAATAAACCTGAAAATGCAATTTCTCAAATATTTTATACTCTGCAGGTGGTATAACAAGTCATTTAAAATACATTAATGGAAAAACAATTTTACAATGTACTGTCCCTTTAAGTGAAACTAACAGGAAGTGCCTCAATGTGTGCATATTGATCCTAGAACGTTGGTTTATTCAGCACAGGAACATCATTTTCTCCCCAAAAAAGCACTGGAATACAATTTAAAACATCCCCTTTCAATGGAACAGAAAAAAATGAGTATCATGCCCCTTTAAGTAGATGTCTGAACACTGCCAGGAATTTCTCTCATCTGTGAATATAATTCAAGATATAGGGGCCGATTTTTTAACAGTCTGGCGGACATATACGCTGTTGGCATTTAACATTGCACAAG